>NW_019213464.1:174634-262987 GCF_002532875.2 Varroa jacobsoni
ACCCTGTCTGTGGAGTTGACGGAAGCATTTGATGCTCGTTGACGATGACAATGACGACGATGATGATGCGAACATCCATACTGGCTAAGCGGAATTCAATACTCACGCTGCACCACGTTAAACGCTATCAGGATAATTCCAGCTTCGTCTATACGCTATGACGCGGTCAGATAGCACTCCCTGTCTATGGCGACAGTGATTCCCAAGCCGAGCACCTACGATATTCTCATTCAATAGAACGATAATAAACTAAATGAACATCTTCACAGTCAGACAGCTTGGGTATGGGAAATTATTGAAGTAGTACAACGAGCGCTGTTTGTAAGGTTAGGCCTCTCTACTACAGTATTCAATGACGTTGACGGTTAACAAGTGATGACAAAAGCTATGTTAAAGAGTAAGGTTGCTCTCTGTTGCTTCTTCTGCTTCATTGGTGCTAGTATTGCTGTCCGTCGTAGGATGGAGGATCTCGCAAAGGAAGAAAAAGCCCCGATAGTGACGAGGATGGAAGAACGCATAGGAAGTCGGCCAGGAGTCCTTGACACTGTCATCGCCGCTGCTGTCTACCCATTGCTCGAGTCAGCACAGCCCTTTTTTACAGAATAGGTTTGCATCCAACTAACCAACTTCAGTATCCCCGAGGGTTTGCCAATGAGTCGTCAAGGCTATAGTTGGGCAGAAATTCGTTTTCTTCCACTTCGGCAAGACTTTTTCTGGAGAAGTTTGCTGTTTGTGTGTCTGTCGTTGTGTGTATATGAGCGCGAGCCGGCTACCTGTGTCAATGTACTTAGTAACCCATAGAGGTAGTAAGTCACAGGCCTTTGCTGAACCTCCGAGCACCTTGCCTTCATCAGCAAAAGCTAGTTTAAATGATGCCGACCGAAGAACGGCTGAATTAAGCCCACAAGAGGAGGAAGACGCTAATTCTACCCACATTCGATCTCTAGCACTTGTTGTGAAAGCAATGGGGAAACTCGATTATGTTGTGTGATACGAAAGCCAACGAAAGAAGGAAAAACATTCTGCTTTCTGGTCCTCATGCGAAGACATACTAGTGTATATGTTGACTTTTCACCAACTGTTAATGGAACCTGATCTTATAGTATTATATTATAGTAATTATGTAAGCATGAAATGCTGAGTACGGGGAGTGGAGTTTTACCGGAAATGATACAAAACCAATGTTTATCACCAATGGAAACAGGCAAAAATTCTAATTTAGCTGTCCTTATATGCTGCTCATGGCCTTCATGCTATGTATTTTAACAGTAAGGCTAAGAGTACTTCTATAGATACTTCTATATTCTCAAGTTCTTGCGTCTTTTTCGATAAGATAAGGTCAAACCTGTTAATACAATGCATTTTGGATAATTCTAACACACCTTTAAAATTATTTCAGTATCTATATTCTTATATTCTTTACCATTCCGACGCTACTTACAGTGCTTAGGCATGAATTTAGGGTCCTTACGCTTGACAAGCGTAAGTCATATATGTATAGCGCGCGATAAAGGGCAGCGTTCTTTTTAAACGAAGACCCCGAGATTGAGATGCTGCGTCGTATTTTCGTACGCGAGGACATCAAGACATTTAAAAATCAAGTTCTTCTGACTATGGTCACTTTTTTCCGAAATACTCATTTTCATTTCGCTAAAACATGGACACGTTACAAAAACTGACATATAGCGTAGCAGTACCATAACACATGTTTCAGCAGAACATCTATTCAAACCTCCTTAATAGACAGACATATTATTGGCATAAATTGGATTACGATGTCAGCTTAAACACGAGTTGCTTAACACCGCTCAGCGGTATTACGTTCCGTTCCCTTTTGTCTGCTATAACGCAGTCATTGGGCGAACAAAACCTGAAAAACCAGAGAGTTGCGTCCTTTTTGATAGGGCAACGTCTAACAGAAGTGATGGTAACAATACCAGCATTACGAGCAGAAGTTTTCCTTAGGTGCACAGTGAATATACCGCTAGCTATCCACGACTATTCTCCAGCGGCAGCAACAACTAAAGAGCAGCGTGAAGTGCTACTGCCTACGTCGGTTTGCGACGGCTGGTGCCGATAGATAGGAAAGCCACTCAGTGAAACACTTCCTACGACGGAGTGCTCAACGCATTTGGAGTCCAGACAGGATCTTTTGCTTACTAGAACCCTCAACTGCCGCTTTTCCATAAGCGACAAATCAGCGCTGCTGGCGGTTCCGAGTGCGCGGCGGGACTGATGTAGCAGCAAAGCGGGACCAGCGAAAAGAAAGGGAAGAAACGAAAAAGGGTAAAAGAAGCAGCCCAAAACCCTCCTCATCCCCCGCCAGAGCTCGGTTCATTCGCTCCGTCTCCTCGGGCTGCCGCAGAAAAACCAGCACTGCTAATCTAACACAGCGCAAATCCGGCCAGAACATGTAACGATTCATGGATCCACGGAACGCAGTGGTTCCGGTGGTCGTCAGAAAAAGACGCTTCCGAGTAGAACCAACAGCGGCGCTACGATCTTTCTTTTCCATCTCATTGGGATATAAGTGCAGCCATCAGCTATTTTAACACCCGTTCATTCAATCGCTCGACCGACTGACGATCCGACCAGCCACACACTTATCCGATGTCGGCGATTGCTGCTGTTCCGATAGGAGAGCGAAGCGTTCCAGAGATGCGAGGCCGTTGCGGAGCTTTGGGTTACGGGCCACAGCAGCGGCGGCGTTGAGAGAACTCAACATGAGAGAACCTCTATACGCTCGTCGGGTCTTACGCCTTGGGGGCACTTTGTGAAAGGGGCAAAACAAGTCAGAAAAGCAAGGACCTTCAAAAAAATTTGAACTTCTCCCTTTATTTGGTCCGATTCCCTTTTTAATCAGCGTACTGTAGTGGCATCGGAGGTCAAGCAAAAAGTGTAACAGACAGCGTTGTGTACGCAATTGAGTTCATTGTTGTGTGACACTAATCGCGAGAGGGACAAGAAACTGACTAAGCTCACCTTTTTTATGAATCCTATTCCTTCCATGACCATTGTACCACACGACACCCTCTAGCTAAGCTTACGAAAATTCTAAAGTTGTTCTCAACAATAAAAAGATAGTGTTAGTGCCAAAACTCCCGCAAGTTCTACACCCTACGATGACCGAACACCCACCACGTGTTTGTCTGCTATCAATTCCGCGCTGCATACCGACACTATGAACTGTCACATTTGCTTTGGTCAGCTAATTTGCGCGCGTTGTCGGTTGCCCCTGTCGACCACTAACAAAACAGGCAAGATCGTTTAGCAAAGCCAATAGAAAGGCCCAAACTCGGCCTTAAATGTTCTAGATTGAAATTCGTTACGTTTCACGACCGCGTACGCAGCGGCGCCCATACACTTAGCGACGAGTTTGCTGAGTTGGCTGAATGATCGAGGAAAATTGGAAAGATTACACTGTACGCGAGACCTATATCAGTAACGACGTATAAAGCCTTCTGTTGTTCCGAAACCAGAAAGGTAAATTAGAATAAAGGAATGTGATAGTATTGCGTTGGAAGATTGCAAACTTGCCTTTCGGAATCAGTGCTGAAAAGGGCGCTCTGCTCGCTTTTTCTGGAAAAGGCTTGGGAAATATTTTTCTTATTTATCTTGTAATGACCCGTTTGGTGCCTGTATCCGTACCATAATTTGATAAACACAGTCGACTGCTTTTAATCCGGATCAGGCTAAACTCGTGGCCATCCATTAAGCACTTGATTTGTCGTCGGATAGACTTTATTGCAGCAGTATGCGCACTTCTGATCCCTTTTCTGACGTACCAGTTTGCCGACCTCGACTCCCGTAGTTTTAGCTGATTTATATGCAACACGATTATTACCTTGCTCATATATTATGATAGTAACTGTGCGGCTTGTGTTCGCTCCCTTAAGGCGTTAAGGAAGCGGTGGCGTTGGTTACGCCAAAAAAGAAAATTAAATCATGCGTCTGGATCTGTTAGGAGAGTTGACTTCAAAATAACACAGGGCATGGCAGCACACATGGGCAAAGCTTTCGAATTCACCTACTACAGACCAACATATAGCCGACCACGTGTTGCATCGAGTGCTGACCGATATGACGCTGTGGCTGAGTGTATTTGAGGGTTTCTGCCACGGGTCCGAGATGCTTGTTGGATGTTACTCGTTTATCGCTGACCCCAGAGACGGGCTGTTGGCTCATAGGGGCCTGGAAGAAGGTGTATGGGAGGAGGTCTAGTGGAACTTCTTTTGAGGTGTGGGGTGCGTTTGTAGAGGCAGAGCGACGCAAAGAACGGAATCTTTCATTGTGCGAAGAACGGAGCCTCATCAAGGCATATCCACATACCATATTTCGATGAGCGAACGGTGTGACAGTGGCATATGGTATACATTGCCTTCGACTTGCCTACCAACTATAACTTGGGCAAGTCTCAGTACAGCGTATTTGCTCACTCGTCACTTGCAATGGCCCTCCTTCTTTCCTGCCAACACCGGCACTGCAGCCGCCATCTCGAAATGAAGGATTAAAAGTTAGCGTTCATTGGCATCACACTGCTAGCGGGCCGCGGGATAGTGGGGAGGGCCTAAGCTGGAGGCGCGGCCTATAGCAGAACAAGAAACCACTGCTGTGCTACAACTTCTAGCATCTCGTAGAAGAACCCTGCTATAGAACTTATATTGTAGTTAGCCTGATTTTTGGTAGTAGACCGTTGACTCGTTTGTTCATCTCGTACCGCCACCGCCCACCTTGTCACAAAAAAACTCAATTTCATTCACAAATCGAGGCGCTGCCCATACTAAATAGAGAAAAGTACAGTAGAAGTATAGAGATGCCAAGGGTAGGATATAAATCTATATTCTATTCTATCTGATTATATTTTTCTAACATGTGATAGCTATTTTACTATACTTCGTATATTGTAAAAATTGAAAGAGTTTGAAAAGAAGTCATTTGGCAAGTGTGGTTTACAAAAATAAACATGATCTACAAATGTGAAATAAATACCCTCAAACTTTCAAAAAAATGTTTACCTCACCCTGTATAATGCAATCGCCGCGAAGCCTACCAATAGGTTTTGGCTTCAGCGAAGTTTTTGCTTCTACTACTAGTACTACTACTACTACTACTTCTACTATTTCTACTACTGCTACTACTACTACTACACAAGCAGATTTCTCGCTCATTTAGCCTTTGTCTCGTGCTATTTGGCCAACGCAACAATGCCTAGAGCAAAGCTAATAACAACGAAATACTGATAGCTTTATTGCTATAGCTCGATTGTGATTATGACGACAAAAGGGCTAACGCAATGAGAGCACAAAGCGTTTACTGCCGGATCACTTACCAGGTCTGACGCAACTCCAGCCACAGAGTCCATCACAGAGGCACTTCTTCTTCGACGATATACAGTCCTCGTCGCTTTTACATTTCCTCAGACAGGATCGACCCAACGCGGCAGCTTCTTCCCTGTTTTGTGGGCAACCTTCACGCTGGTCTTCATCTGAAAAAAAAAACGATCGAACCACAAAGCGGAACGATGGAAGTTGCATATCGATGCATAGAATAATGGTCCATATCATTCACTAAAAGTGAATGAACTTAACAACACATGTAAAGAAAACACGAAATAAATTAAAAAAAAAACATGTTCTTGCCATCCATTATACGATTTTTCGGACCTTTGAAGCTGGGATTAGACTTTGGGCGTCGACTTTAATCAAAGTATGAGAAAATTAAGTATAGTAAGAGAAATGCTTTTATGAAATCAGCCCTAGCTGATATAGGTTGAACAAGTCGCAAGGTCCACAACAATGTCACTACTGTATATCAATACAGAGAGATTTATCTGTTAATACAATAGACATTTAAACAAATAATAATAAATCATTAAGGGAGTAGGAAAGATCAATAAACGCAACACTTTTCCCAGTGAGCCGTGTACCGCAAATATTCATTTTATCGCTAAAAGTTCAAGTTTAAGTTTCAAAAGTTCACTTAATAGATATCACTTTTGTAAATATATATAATTCTGCGGGAAATACGCGTTGAAGGGAGTCTGTGATTGGCTGAAATTTGGGTTACTAACGTAGGGGCTACAACGATCCCAATGTGATATAAAATACTGCGTGTCTTGAACAGCGCACCTCGCGGCGAAAGAATAGATTAGAGGGAAGCAAAGCGTATCTTTCACCGAAAGTTTGTGGAAGTTACCGCATGCTGACCGGGCTCTGAAGCTTCCATTGCAATCTCAACTATTTAACTTCAACTGAATACATGAATTAACGAAGCTACAATTTTAGTTAACGGTACCTAATTCATTTCCGATTTGGAAACAAATAGATAGAAGCTCTTATCCTCATTCTTATTAGGATGTTACGGTTATCAACATCGACAATGAATCTTTTACAACGTTATCCTTTATTAGTACGCTTCACCAACAAGAGATATTTTCGGCCTTTTTTTAAACTAATTCATTGATCGTTTGCTGTAATTGACCTCTGGGCAACGATGACGATTCATTTGTGCCGTCAGTAAAGAATAGTAAACGTAACGGTAATTTCCGATTCATCAATTTTCAATCGTCAATATATTTAAATACAATGGACATCATAATGATACCACAATGGCCATTGTGCTTCGGGTATGATCCCACTTAGGCGGCCCCTATAGGAATTCCCTTACGACTTCAATGAGAAACACACAATTTTCAGTAGCTCTTAACTTTAATCCGACGTAACTAATGATATTTCTTGTCCGATATGTTTTTTTTTTTTTTTTTTTTATATAGCTTTTTCAGAACTGCAGACCGTTTATAAACTTGGTCATTTATAGAACTTCATAAAAGAAATCTATTCATATTCAGCTGCATGGACAAAACGAGACTTCCGTGGAATACGTGTTCTATGAACAATTAACTAATTACCTCCTTTGATGTTTCCAGGGATGTTTGGGATGCATAACTCGAGGAAATTTGCCTAAATCAAACTTTTGGCTACAGGAAGTTTTCAACCAACAAGAGCTGATATTTTTAGATGTTTTTTATGAGTGCATAAGCTGTGTGGCAATACATGCAGACCTGCAACATGCTTGTCGCACCGTGCTAAACATCTAATAACCGTTCCTGTAAATGGGCTCAATCTTTGTATTTAGGTTTATGATAAGGCAACGTGCGTTTTCGATTGTTACATACGGCATCAGCGATCTGGTCATTGCGTAAATGTTACCCTCAAGTTGACATACTGAGAACGGGTGGCTCTGTATGGATTAAGGACAATATGCAACGAAGACGGAGACTGCCTTGTTTCAGCATTGCCTCTAGATGTCTTTCACGAAATTCTAGCAGTACGATCATCTAGCTATACATAAACCCGATCGGGTATCTGCTTGAACTTTCAATTAAACTGTGTCCAAATATATTGACATTGAGCATAAGACTCTGCCTGAACTAGAGCGTCGAAATTTAATTTCAACTTGTAGCGTATGTAACCGTATTCAACAGCGTTCCGTAGTCTGCAAGATGGTCTGAAATGCAAGTATCTTTAAAGCGTTTCCTTCCCCTGTACACAACAACGTTATTAGTACGATTGAAGTGCTTAGGGGTTTGAAGTAACGATGATATAACTGTGACAAGAAAGTATCAAGCGTTTTGCCGTATAGGTCCCAGCCATGTCGTTCGAATTAGTAACGCTTCGGTACCGTGGAAAACAATCCATTACGTTTTTTTGAAAAGTGATCCGTCATAACCTTTATAATATACCTCAATGATCTATGAAGTTTGTAAGAGTGACTGGGCCCAGCGTCTATCGATATTTTTTTTTGACACGCTAATATTTAGCCAGTCAAATTGCTGGTGGAAATTACAGTTGCCCATTGTGACTATTGACGAAAAACTAAGAATAAGAAACACTGATTAGAGAGTGATTTTTTGTTTAGTAAGAATAATAAAAAACATCTGTATTCGTTCGTAGCTATGTCTTGGCGGAGCGACTCTGGCACGATCGTTTTATGGTACAATCAACCGTACACTTTAGCGCTTTGTTTCCAATTCTTACGTCTAATTCACAAGCATTGGAAATAGTGGTATTTGCTTATCGGAACGAGCTCGTCTCCAGTGATATGATTTTTGACAACGATGAACCTCTACGCTATGAATCACTAGATTTTTACAAAGCAACATCTTTTTCGGATAGTAGAAGATACCGTTCATATATGGCCACGTGTCCCCAGTACGACAACGCAGACACGTATCGTTTATGTTTTTGTTTACTATTTTCGGCTGTTATATGCGATATGGGATTCAGTCAAGAGTCATCATTCGTGCGAGCGTACGAGCGTAGCAGAACCAAGAAGATACAAAGCTATTTTTTTTGTAACTGGCGATTTGCCACGTACGTCCAGACTGCTTTTGGTACCGGCAATGGTTACTGCAGTAGCAAGACAGCGAAGTGACAGGCTAGAGCAGACACTCGTACACAGCCTGCAAAAACAGTCGACACAGCCACGAAGTCCCTGCATTGACGTTTCAGCATGAGCTGGGACGATAAGAGACACCGTAGAAGACCAACAATGATGAATTATACGTAATACGAATTTGACTAAGCGCGCAAGTCGGTCAGCAGGAAGTCATCGGGCGTTTAAGTTAAACGTCTGTACGGCATCTGGACGGTTTTGACCCGCAAACTAATAAACGCGCCATGATCGAAGCGTTGTATGTCTTGCTCTGGAACATTTCACAACGCAATGTGTGTATGTAAAAAGTGCATAAAAAACTAGAAACACCATAGAAAACGAAGGCAGTTTATACGGCGCTTACTTCTTATTGTGAAGGCTATGGTTGCAGCTTTCGAATTCTACAACAATGCAGTAGGCCGTCATAGGAAATGATACAAGATTTCAGAGGACTAGCGGGCAAAACAAACTTGATGCAATTTATTATAACTGCCCAAATCCATGGGGCGAATCAAGCATTAATACGATCACACGAAATCGTGCCTGTACGTATTTTTGACAGTGGTAATATATGGAACGTTTGAAAGCAAGCCTTATATACGCGTCGTCAGCGGTAGTGTTCAGTTGTAACCGATTCGTGCTTTAGAATATTTTCGATATATAACTCCATTTACTGTTTCACTCCTCTTAAACTGTCCGTATATTGTACATGGTGTATGGTGTTCCCGTATCGTCTCTCAAAGTGAACGTTAGTCATATTGTTAAACACATTTGATTGATCCTGTTAGATACGATGGGCCGTCGTAAGCCTTTCTTCAGTTACATGAAATCATAGGTAGGACTGCCTCATTTAGTGTCGGTATTCGTGGGGGCCCATGGCTGACTGGAAGAAAGGCCTTAATATTAACAATAGTATGCGTCTTTTTTTTCAAGTTAGTCAACTTCACAGTTTTTTTTTTTGTTCGTTTTTTTCACTTATTACAGTTTCTCTTGCTCCTCAAATCTATTTCTGTAGACCCGATCCATGCAGAAAATGTCGTCTTCATGCTGGCTCGGTATGGCGCAGTGTTTTAAGATTTTGCTTCCTCGAACAAAGAGCGAAAGAAGTTTTCGAGAGACCATCTCTCGTGTATGGCAATTTTGTGAGGACTGGAAAAATAACGACTAACCAAATTACAGAATTGGCAAGTATTATTGCTCGAGCAGGTCTAGGACCTGCTGGGTCGTTTAATTGTGTGAGGCCTTTGGATTACTATTTTGTACCAGTGCTATCTTTTCAGCTGGTTTCACAAAAAAAATAGGGCAATCGACGTTGGGTATTTGCCGTGCTGAATGGCGTACAAGCTGTAAGAGTCACTGACATATATATATATATTAAATACAAGCACTGTCTAACCTAGAATTTCAAACCTGGAAAATTCGTAGCCCGAATATGGCGTACTGAATGTGATGACGTGTGGGAGAAATCGGATTCGGCTCGCAGGACGCGAAAGGTACAAACCTCTCGGGCCCCTCCTTGTCCTGTTTGGGCAACGCTAATAGTTCCCGATGGGGAACTTTTAAAGCAGTCCACGCGGCGACTCAGTGTGTAAATCCTTTCGCTCCTGTTCTCTTCCAACGCGTCCTGTTTTCTACAAATCAAAGTGCGGCTAATGTTGTAGATTGCCCAAATGGATCGCAGGGGTGATCATGAATAAATCCGTGTCAAAACATACAGTTGTTTGTAATATTATAATTCAGTTGTAATAAATAAGAGTAGAAGGCTTTGGTGATTGCGGTCGTGCCTGTGCGCGTAAGCGTTCATTTAGATAGGAGAAAGCTATATGAGGTAGAAATTGATGTGGGTCGAGTTGTCATTTTGCTACAGATCCCGTTGTGTTATCGAGTAAAAAATTTATGGCCGGTTCGTGTTCTTAAAATTGGCTGTGTGGATACGTTGACATCCATTGAGCTCGTAAGCCATGCACGCTAATGAAGATCGGTATATTTGTATCGCCATACAATTGCTACTGAATTGTTGGTCGTATCGAAATCATCGATAGAAAATATATCGTTTTTATATAGAAACATACGATAGCGTGTGTTAAGGTCTATACGCTTCACGCGACACAGTAGTAACGATGCTTGACGATTGTGAGGTCTGTATTATTTAACGGTTACCGCACTCGCAGTTGATGACCTCGAAAAGATTCCTAAGTATGTAGCTTGATCTGCAATGCATAACTACTACAGATGCTGTTTTTTTTTTTCTTGAGAGCAAATGAAGCTGCTCTAATATGCATTGACTAGATTGATCGTTCTAGAAAGGCAATACTTTTGTAATGACCTTCAAATAAAATACGCCAATACGTTATTGAATCGTACAGCCATTATTCTCGTGCGCCTCGACGTTTTGGGGTACGTATCTATTTGGATCAACATATGCGGTCATCTATTAGCTGACGTTAGAGTAAACTTAGTTACATTAAGCCACTTTATCAATATCATCGTCCATTCCATTTAGCCAAAAATATCCAAAAATCTATTTAGCTTTATCAACTTTCAAGCGCTTGAAACGATATTCGCGTAAAATGGCTGAACCAAAGGCAACTCCATAAACGAAGCTAGACGATACTCAAAAAAGTTGCGAAGAAAGCGGAAAGCAGAGAGAAATACAGGGCGATGGTGAAAGACACCAAAATACGCGGGAACGTCGAGAGCAACAATAGCAGAGTACTCAGGTAGACCAACAACAAATTGAGACACAAAATAACAGCTACCGGTATGCCAGCCGTTTGGTCTTTCAGAACGTCAGACCCAGCTAGATAGGGCCAATATTCATAATATAGATCACGCGTAGACAAACCATATCACAGCCCCGCGTTACGTTGTTAGTAGCATTTAGCACCCACGATCTTATGGCTTCTTATAGCGTGCCTCCCTCACGACCTGTACGGCGTACAGATAATGCAGATTAATATTCTCCGACCAAGTATGGCTTCAGCTTCCCTACAATATTCGACCACGATCCCACTTAGACAGCCCCATACTCTGTTATAGTCTGAATATCTTCGGATGACCACGGGTGGGCGGACTGTATGTCTAGGGCAAACACGCACCACATTGAGACTGCTTCGGTGCCATTTTTTCTCATGTCAGATTTGGAGGCTTTTTACGGGAAGAGGAAAAGCTCCTTCTTGCTGCGCGTAGACCCTATCATCCCCGAAGACAGTCCACGAGGCACCTCAACAGCAATATTTTACAGGATCCGGTAGCCAAGCGAAGGCCAATGTGAAAACAAATGTCGAACGTAAAACGTCATAAACCAGTCTATATTGTTGCGGTCGTGATAGGGGGCTCATAGGGATCATTGGGGGTGTGGAAAGGGAGCTGGCCCGATATGAACGTAGCGACTCTCCTCTAGGTGACGCTGAATTGAAAGAAGAACAGTGCAACTGACTAGGTGTACGGGGATGCCCACGTAAGCCCAGACAACGGAAGTTGAGATGAGGAATAGATCTGATTTGTGACCTAGTAAGAAGTTAGTGTGTGATCCTATTCCGGTATTTGAGACACATCGAAGAGGAAATGAATGGACTCACTCGTAGCAGCCAGGTATATTTTCACCAACGGATTACCGTTCTTTGAGGTTTTCCTTTATGCCAAATAGAATCTATTGCACTCTTGAAGCGGATTAGGCTAGCTCTGGTACCGACGTTAGAGTCTGGTATGGTTTCACGCAGGTTTGTTTTTATTTAGCTACTCTTCCTAACTTTGTCTTTGAGTGGCCTGCGATTTGATTCGCGTGACCAGACAAATGAGATATGTCAAATTTCGTTCGCTCCTCGGGGGCATTGAAAGAAGGAGGAACACCGAAGTGGTTTCGTCTATCCCATCGCATTGTTTTGGCTTTGACGCTGGAACAGGGCAAATCATAATAGTGCTTGCCTTTATTATTATTTATTATGCAATACAATTTTATTTTTACACTTATCATGCGTGTCGAGATAAGTCAATAGAGTAAGAAGGTTTATATCTCGGCCATGCACAATGTAGCATAACAGAATTACCTGTTTTGACTTTCCGCATGGCACGAACTAGAAATTGTGTTTCACGGTTGGTACTCCGCTATATATAAATGCTTCGAAGGTAAAAAACATGAGCTAAGAATATAGCAGTGCTTCCAAAAAAAGAAGATGTCAAGCCGGATCGCTTAGTACGCAGTTTAACCAATAAGAATTTGACAGGCACATTAAATCAGAAGTATTGAGAGGTGGCTAAAGACGAGCATAGCTAACCACTCTCGGCCTTGAATAGGTTTGGCCTAGGTTAAGCGTTCACAATTAAGCCTAATGAGATCATTGATTTGTTGCTTTCTGGCGCACTAGCATCAGCCGTTGAAGTTTTCATTTCATCGGACAAGTGGGACGAAGATGCAACCATGGAGCACCTAAGAACTATTCCGGTGATATATCCGACTAAAATATACTGAAAAGACGTATTCTGATATTTTAAGAACAGATCAGGAAGGATTAGTGGCCCGTCAGCTCAATAGTTGCACTTTTCATGTAGGATTATTAGTTGATGCTAAAAATCATACTCAACTACCTATTCCGCTTAACACGCCCCATACTCCATATTCGATGCATACATAGGCAACGTTATTGTTTAACATAAACCTTCAACCTCATTAGTCCCTGCCTGCATTTTTTTTTTATCACGGTCTTCATATCACCCGTCGTAGTATACATTTGCTTTTCATTATTAGACGTCCACTACTGTACAGTGGATTCCGAACATTATCGACGAAAGGCACATCTTCGATTCTGATTCCTGCAATTCTGTTTTCGCCTACGATTACACTTAAACGTCCTAGCTCTACACTGACCTCTAGAATTGATAGCTTCCAGAGCCGCCATAGCTGCTATTGTATGAGACAATGGACGGCTACAGATTATACGCGCAGAGCTATTCTACGCCGGTGAGAGGATTACACCGACGATAATAACGGTAGCGACTAGAGCATGAAAATAAGGGAACAATTATGCAAGCCACAGAGGCTTGTTCTGTAACGACGACTCGTGCAGCAAACGACTTTCGATGGCGGCGGTAGTGGAGGTCGGTGAAATGCTGTCAACACGATGAAGGAGCCAGTTCTGAGTACCTCGTAAACGGTTCCGTATATAGTACGTCTTTGCACTTTTATCGAAGGAAAAAATCTTCGAGCTTAGCTCATGGCAACGTTGAGCTACGGACAATCCTGTTGTCCATCTACTTCAGCCTGCTTATTTGGGGCATGTTGCGAGGCGACGAGGCGTCTGCGACGACTACCACGCATGTGGATCTTTTTTGAGTAACATGGATCGAGGTGGGAGCAAGGGCTTACCGGTAGTGACAGCTCGGTCGAAAGCATTGGATAGGGTACCGCTCTTGTGAACGCTATGTTTTTAGTACTATGTTACTCGAATAATTTCATCGAATTTAATATACAAGCTCAAAACGCTGTATACGACTTCTGGTAACTTTCGTACGTGACCTAAGCGTGATCGTCATTAATTTATATCACATTCGCTATTTTGGAAGGCAGAATGGATTAATGCAATCGGTTTTTCAAAAGACCTTGCAGAGAATGTTCAGCGGCTGAATAAGTTGGGCCGACATGTGAATGACACACAAAGCCTCTACAAAGATTGCCCGCTCACCGAAGTTCGTCGGCAATAACTTCCGGGTTTCGAGTATGTAGTGCAGGTGGCGGCGTTCTACTGAAACTGAATATTGTGCAAGTCAAACTCATCTGGTTTTGTCTACAGTAGGTCTTTTGCTAGGACCCTGTCGTAAGAACTATCAGTAGCTAAGCGTAAGACTTGTTCAGCCTTGGCACCGTAAGGTCCTCTATGCTCTAGGTTGTCGTTTGCAAATAAACTGAGGGTTCTCATATAAAACAATTTTCATTTGCCACTGGTCTAGTCAGCTCTGTGTCACATCATTTGACAGGATAGTACCATATTTTGATATAGTTGTAAAGCTGAGGTCGCCTTATGGATGACCGTAGGCCTGTGACAGAAGCTTACAACGCTTCACATGGCTCATAGACTTGAGTTTCTAGCTCGACCAGACTGAATGCCGAGGATTTCATAGAAAAAAACGCTATGCCATAGACCCAGCTGTTTCGATCAGCGGAAAACTGGAATGTTCAAATTTTCTAACATGACTTCAGATACTGCACGAAGGACTTTCTCGGTCGTTCCGAGCCCACGATGCAGTGTATGATACTATGGCAAACATTGAATTTCGGAACGATCAGTTTTGTAGGAAAGCCCAATGAGCTTAATCCCCTCATTTAAATCTACGATAGAACGATATTCTCTGCCAGTTGTACCTTGTTTTGAAAGTAACGCAAACGTTTGAATCAGGTTGATTGTTTGGTGTTTAATTACCCTATCCATTGTGATGGAAAGGACATGCGAAGAAGTTTAGACTGATCTGACGTTCACCTTATATTGTTAGTTTCAGGACTCATGCTTCATTAATCAATTAATGAAAAAAGGATTATGCTCATACGATCACCATGTACTCTAGCCATTTGTTCACGTCTGTAGAACAGGTGAGTAGCACTCAAACGGTTCTAGTAAATAAATTCGTGTGGTTTCAGCATTGTTTGTCTTTGCGAAGCAGTTGGATCGCCCCTTTGCGCCCGCTGTCACGTTTGCTCCAAGGACGGTGTGATCAATCCATTAAGCCAATCTCCATTCTAGCGCCCACAGTACACACAGAGTACAACTGCTGAAGCACCTCGTGGCGTCGAAACAAGCTGACTATCACCTATCTCTAGCTTTCATCGTTGTCGTCAGCTACCCTCTCGGAGTGGTTCACATTGTGGCGACTGCTTAGAGCAACGCTCCTGTCTATGAACGGATCCTGTAAAGGCCGCGGTGAGGGGCGATAGTGACGAGGCACAGGTAGTAGTTTTCACTTCGTTTTTCTTATTGTTTACGTCCGCTCCATCGTTCAGCGTTATATTTTCACGAACAGTAAATCTCGAGCCAAAGCTATTTCATTCGGTCCAGCCGGTGAACTCCCTCGAGGGAGCTGTTCGCCGTCGGTACCCACTAAACATAAATACGCCATTAAAATTTTGACGCTGAGTTCAGCTTAAGTATCGACATAATTTTGACAATGAGAGTGTCGGTGGCGTAGGTAAGTAACGGTGATTTGTTCAACATAATGCAATCCATCTAGTCGCACACGCTGGTAATTCAATCGTAAATGGGCAAACGAAGTTAGACTAGTTGTCTAGATTGTAGGCAGATAATAGGAGACGTACTTCATAATCGTTGCTAATTGATTGCCATTTCGGATACATAACTTCACGTCTCATAGATTGACCTTATCTTCTATATATCTTTAGCGTCGCTTCGTTTTTCTCCAGCTGACTGTACTTGTTGTGCTCGTGCTCTCCCACTTCAAATTATTACTCTAAAGTGACGGACTATGCTGTGGCTAGTAAATGGCTGGCACCCGAACCCTCCGCTTGCCCCGCCATCATAGGCAACAGCAATAATATATGTGATTAGCGAAGTGCCTGCAACCGGACCTCGAATCAGGGCTAACCGCGGGGCCAGACGACAGAGGTGTAGGAACGGACCAATTCAGGGCAAAGCAATCGACGAGAAGGGACCGAGGTTGCAGTCCTAAAGGGGTGTGTGAACAGGGGTAATAGGACAAACTACCCAGCTATTTGTCTGTCCTTCTGTCTTTATGCATACCTATATAGTCACGTATCTGCCCAGCAACTGTGTCTGAGTCTATGCTGAACAGACATCGGGGAAAGAAGCGGCTCGGAAGAAATCGAAGGCAACATCAGGCCGGTATCCTGCTGAACGCCAGCAGAGAACACGAAAAACGAACGCTGTGATGGTCCGTAACAACGGCTCGACTTGACTCTAGGAATGCGGCACATATGCGGGCGCGGTAAGCTTCTAGACCGCTAGAACCCTTCTCCAACCCTGAATAGTGTCAACAGCAACCGTGGCATTTATGAGTCGGGGCAAATAATATTGCCGGCACTTGATAGCAAGGTATCGACACAATTAATGGGGCATAAGCAGCACGTGATGCTGTGATACGTTTATAGTTGTCTTCTTATTGGCGAAGACGGCCGAAATACAATTTCACTCGAATGCTCATATCGTATAGTTTCGAGTAAGATTTGTTTTATAATTATGTAATAATAATAACTTCTTCAAATTGTACTTATCCTACTCTTTGGGGGGTAGTCTTTAAGTGCAATTAAAAGCGCTCCTACTAGTAAAGCATGTAGATTCTTATGGATGTACAATTTTCCTGCGCACCGAGAAAGAACCTTTGTAGCTAGGTTAATTCTACACAGCTTTAGTACGCCAGAACAAATCAACTTTTTGAAGGTCGTTTGTTACATGTAGTAAGGAGGTCCAACATAACTGTCGTAAGAAATATTGCTCATTTTAAATATTTATAAGCTCCATATGGAAGTCCTATGTTTATGATTTATGAAAGACTTCAGCAGATTATAGTTCCATCGTTCATATATATGAGTCTGTACGCACAGCGCCTGCCTGCGAAGGACAGTCGAACTAAATATAGAAGCCAACTATTTTTCGCTTTTATTTGAACGATAGATGTCGACAATATCAAATTGCGCGATACCCGTCATGTATCGGTTCAGAAATACTGAGAAAGAGGGGGCAAATCGGAGAGGCAAGTGGGATATAAAAATACTGTCTTGCTGCTGGTAATGAAAGAAGATACAAGCCTGTATTTATATGTAATGTTTATTATATCCATCGTATTGATCTCCTTTTCTAGACTATATTCGTTTACACTTCATTGTCCTCTGTTTCAGCCAGCTCCACTCCCAGTTTAGCAGAAGACCTACCTTATACCTGACAATGCTCAAGTGTTGTTTCACTGTACAACTCATAGGCAAACCAACGTCTGTCTGGGACAGAAGCAAGTTTCAGGACGTCGAAGCCTGCCAGCACCTTCGGTGCTTGCCCTCCTTCAGTAACTCAGGCGGCGAGAACTGCCGCCAAGATTGTATTGCTAATCGCAAAATTGACGTATGCAGTTTGTGCGATCTCCTCTTCTATGTTCTGTCTAATCCTTACCATATACGAACGGCCTCAGGTTTTTCCTTTGAGTCAAGCACCCCTTTGCGTCTGTTTCTTTCCTTGCTTACGTAAAGCTTGAGTAGCCTATCGTAGAGTAAGGCCTTAGCAAATGGTTCACGACCAGCAATGAACGAGAAACCTCCTTGGCTAAGTTCGTGCGTCATCCGGTACCCATTCGAACGTCTTTTCACCGCTTCTTTTTCGGGTCTTTTTCATTCGAACAGATGGGTATAGGGCTACTCAAAATAGCGTGCCGGCTGATATTTAACCTACGCATTTCGTTCTCAAACAGATCCCCCCAACAACGCCTCCCACCTCCAGCATCACAGCACTCTAGTTCTTCCAAAGGCCAGCAACATGTGAGTACGCCCTCTTTCCCACAGAAAAGCAGCAAAAGTACTATTCTACCAACTACCCCGTGAAAAGCGAGAGCGGAGTGTCTGCTACTTTGCCGTCGGTGGCAAGTTACATCGTCTTCCTTTGTAGTATGTTCCCTCCATTAAGCAAAGCTTAGCGAGCGACCGAAGAAAAAAATTCGAGCGGAATAAGCAGTGCCCCTTTCTCTCCTTCTTGACACAGATAAAGCAAACGTACTACACTTCGGAAAAACAGTCGTTTCAGGGGGGTGAGTGTCGTGGTAGCGACGGCTTTACGGTCATTTACTTTTGTGGTTGTTACACAAGGCGCGGTTTACTCTTCTTAATCCTCCGGCGATTAGTCCGCCTTATTACCTACTACATCTCCCACAACAACTACACAATAACATTTGCGTCCACTGGTATCACACTATGTATCATTATATACTGCATATTGTGTCCTGTAAAGTACATGAGAACTGTAATTTTTAGTTTTGCGATGGATTGGGTAGGTGGCAGTGCAAACGTTGTCATAAATAGGACGCCAGGGTGAACAGGTTCCAAAGCGATAAATGAATTTGTGTACAAAGTGTATGCCTCGTTAAAGAGTTCCAAAGTATTTTATTGGCCTGCATAGAAATTACGGATGATATATATATATATATATAAAATCTTTAGGAAGAAGGTGACAGGATGCCTTTACACGTTCCCCTGCTAGCTTAAGACAATGCCCAACTCTACTTTGTTAGTTTCAGAATTAAGTTCGCAAAACTGTTTGATCTCAGAGGAAGTCTAACCCTCGGATAGCTATTCACTCCCTCTCTTTAAAAGTTAGCATACCTTATTCGGACATTATATTACGGGTCTTTTTCTAAACGTAGTCACAAGGCACCAGTGGTGAAAAGGAACAGGAATCCTTGTGACTTCCCTCCAATTGTTTTCGGCCATCTAAGCAACTTTTAAAGGTGAAATGAGACAAAATTCCCGATTATACTTCCTTGAGCATCGCTGTCTCACTTCCGGCAAGCTTACTCAAGTAGTGTTAGCTATTCATAGACGACAAACATGATTTTGTATTAGATTATAGTTATTTAAAGAATATACGTAGACTTAGTCGTTAATAATAACAACTTCAGTAAATTCAAATTCTCAGAAGCAAAGATTGGCTGTTAGAGCCACTAACTCTTAAACCCAGCATAGAATCTCCTTCTTTAAAAAAAAAACCCACCATAATAACTCGAATGAATCATAAGGACACTTTGCCCGATTCCGAAAGCGTCATGGTTGCAATTGACTTTTAATTAAGTAATGTGTGCTCTGAATGAAGGTGCAAAATTTTAACCAAGCATTCTCGTGCTGCTCTTGTTCGTTTACACTGTACCAATGCTGCTAGGTCATACGGCATTCCCTGTGCACAATAATGACGTCAAAATATATAATACCAGATTATTTGCTTTCCGCCATTGTGTGTATTATCGCCTCGTACGATGTCATCATCTTACGAAAGCTACTCGAGGATGGTAGACGACGACGAAAACGGTAAAGAATGACTAGAGCTTGGTAAAAGACCCCGCTGGTTTTGTCCTCTAGCCGGTTACCATCACATTTTTGCTCGCTCGTCGCCTACTCCGAAGTGTGACATTCTTTATATAGGTGTCACGCAACACCCCATTCCGCTGCCGCACCTCTTGCAGTTGTACATTGCTACACGTGACTTGTGCTTACTCGTCGTCAGTCGCCGCATGATTTAATTGCAGTTTCCAGATGGGTTACATGCTGTACGTCGCCGCCATTCTGGCGTTTCCTTTCCCGTCCTGGTTTCCTCGTTCTCACCTCGTCGGTTTTTCCATTTCTCTGTCGGACCCGACTCAAGAAGTCGCTGTATTATACGCACAGGAGAAGGCGAACAAGAGGTTTGCTTTCAGTGTGTTCTTCAACGTGGGCTGTACAATACAAGCAAGTGGCGCACTAGCCAGTTGACCCAGGCTCCAGTACACGACACCACTAAAAGCCCACGTCGGGCCGCTTTCGAGGTCTTCGCATATTCGTCACACGGTTGGTCAAAACATGTACCAAACGACAAGCATGCGGTATTCTGTCTGCATAGAAAAAAAAAGATGAACATTGCGACACGCCAGTCACTGATCGTACGCAGGATCAGAGGAAGACGACGACGACAATGAAAAGGGCAGGCATGCGCGGAAAAGTTAATAGTTGCAAAAGATTTAAGGAAGCTATTGAGATTGCGCGCAAGCTATTAGCGTAGCTGAGACTTTTTCGTGAAGAACTGCTAGTTTACTGTGGCAAGTAGACATAAGTCCGTTACCCGATGAGTTGCCATTAGATTGACCCGCTTGAAACCTATGGAACAATTTAACGAAATGCGTACAAGGGTTCATGTAAACCAGCTACGATGTTGTCTGTATATACCAATGTGTATATGTTCAAGTGATTTTTTTTGTGGTGGGAGATAAAGTTAAACTTAATATTGGATTTGTTGATTCGGCATTTAATGTACATTTTGCTCAAATTATGCGCTGTTGTACTGACACGTCGCTAATAAACAAAACTATGTATTTCGATTACTATCGAAAGTGGCCCTCTGGTCTAAAGTATACTAGCCTGTTTGAATTAAACCGGGCTATTTATTTTTGTTGGTAACAGTACATTTACTACGGTTCGGCTTTTCTCAACAAGCAGAGCCCGATTTCTGATGTGAAGCTCTAGCCACTGATGTAAGCACACGTACGAGGTGAACCGAAATGTACCGATGTTCGTAAGCCGTAGGTCTGACGTCCTGCATTTACGCTATACGGTCGCCGCTAAGCTCTGGGGCCTGTCTCTCTTTGTATATGTGTGTTCCATGTGCGTTGTGTCCATGGCTTGTTCTCCACTTTGATGTTACTTTGCATTAAACAGTAGGCTCATCGCAAGCAGCCTGGCTTTGGGTGGACCTTGGAGATGTTCCTAAGCTCAGTGTTCTGTGTGCCCCGACGTGTCGCACTCCGCTTGCGTTGGCCGAGTGAACACAGTTGCCTGAGTTACACACTTACATCGAGAGAAACTTGCCGGCTTCGCTACTGTTTCCGCCACCACCGTCATCAGCAATGCTAAAACACTACACAACACGAAAGAGAGCCCCTGGCTGCCCCCGTAGATGTAGGTGGGGTCCAAAGGGTTTCAGTCGGATGGTTGCACATCGCGCAAACAACGCTCCCGCAGTACCAAGGCGAGCCGAGCCAGTGGTATAGCTCCGGCTGTGCGTAGCATGATAAGCCGCTACCGGGACAAACCGACGGTGAGAGGAGGATGACAATGCGGTGCCCACAAGGAGAAAGAGAGAGATATCGGTGCGGCTTGAACGAAATACTACTTGCTCAGCCTCCATGACTAACAAAAGCGAGGTTATGCTGCAGAAAGTTTAATAGACCACGGACAAACTTAGCTTGACTGTGGAGGACGAGTATGTCACTGAGTAAAGGCAGACATGCATTTGGGCAGTCGGTCGGTGACGAGAGCGAAGGGCTATTGGCCATACGACAGTTTGTGTTTGGCTCCGACGTTCGGTTCGCTTGGGTACCTGCTATCGGGTCCTGGACTTCACATCGGCCGTATCCCTGAAGGCAACCCACAAGACCAAGGACAGTAGCAACAATACTAAGAGGTGGTTGTTGGAGTCGGGGTTGGTGGAGCTGAGGCCGCAAGACAAAATAGCTGCTGCCCACTCCACAACATTTCCTTAGGCGAAAATTCTACAACAGTAGATATGTGAAACGACATGGAGAGTGGTACCTCCGAACCAGCCGATTGTAGCGTGACATTTACAATTGAAGCAGCTGCTGGAAAAGAAGACATAACTTCCAGCTACTTGAGTCCTGGCCGAAGGCCGGTGCGGCAGAGAAAGGGTAGTGTTAAAAATCCATAATGGCTCGCGTATCTTTGAGAGTATGCGTGTGAGCCTTTTTAGCTGCTTCAACCCTCCATTTTCTTTACGACACTGAGATACTGAGACCCGCTAGTTAGACAGACATTGGGAAAATTAACTACTAATATCTAACTAATGTACATGAGGATTCAATGCGAGTTAGTGTGGACAAACTACCAGAAATCGCAACGGTTCCTGAACGACCGTCTCAAAAAGATCTAGCTTTAAGTGTCGCATTGGGCTTGTGTTTAATAGGAATAGATTTGTTGTAGCTTGTTTATTATTTTGAGTTCACACATGTATGCTTCCCCGTTGGCTAATCTAGAATCACAACGGTTTTTGCTCGGCAAAGAAGTGGAGCACTTTGTTCCACTTTATTTAGGTATAGACATTGATGTCCTTGTTTCGCTGGACTAACATATATATAGAAAAAAATATATATAGATATTTTGACTCTTTTCTCCCACCAAAGCTTACATTATAGAAAACGTAAAAACTTTTTAGCAAAACACGTCTGATGGATTCAGATTAGTTACCAGACAAAATGCATTTTAAGCATCTTTACACTAGCAGAGGGTACTTTAGATTTATAGTACATAACTAAAAAGTAAAAATAATTTTCACTTACTGTCGTCACCGTTTGTGAGACTGTCGAGACTAGAGAGGTTGCATTTGCCGCTGAGGCATCGCTGCCTAAATTTGTCGCCTGTCGAAAAGACATAGAAAACAAGTCAAAAACGAAATGAAGATCTATTTATTATAAAAATCGCTAGATCATAGTGTTTTTTTTTTTTTAATTTAGATCTTTATCATTCACAGCAGCTGATCCGTAAACAGCAAACTATTTTCAGTAACAGTGCGTCTAGATGACTCTGATGATTGGTTCTACAATTTGTCATTTAAGAGAAAACAACTCTGCGTTTGAAAGAATAAGAACAGCGAGTTTTTTTTTTCTGAGCAAGCCCAAAGTACGATAGAGAACTGGAGTGGTGCTTATGAAAATATAAAAACCATACACTTGGAGTTTGGCTAATTGGGTTCGACTAAGTAAATGGTCAGACCAAGGACTACATCGCTTAGCAAGGAATATTTGTCTTTAAGATGTTTCTCTCGCAATCGTTCATTTGATCCTGTTCTTCACAAAGGTAGCCGTCCAATGACGTCGTAAACGCAATACTCCAACATTATTGCATATTGTGCTAAGTTTAAGGGGCCAAGTTTAAGCAAATGTAGGTCACTGAAACCCACAATTATTCATTACTTCTAGACGGGGTGTAAGTTAAATTATTAATTTGCGCAATTGCATAAGTAGCACACATATTCAGGGTTCGTTAACATACTACAGTTGTAGTCAAACTTGTTCGAACTTAATATACCCCCCCCCCCCCCCGCCCGAGCCCTAACGCGTAAAGGATTTTTGGCCTTGTTTTTATTGGCTTCCCTCGTATGTTGCACGTTTGCCATACCGTATGTACTTTATCTTGAAACGGGTAGACTGATGCCATCTGTGCTAGCAAATTGCGAAACTTATTTCTCACCATTAGCCGTGTCTGAAGGGATACAGGCTGCTCCTCCTAATCTAAAGCTCTTGAACGATTCACTTCAGATGCAAATTCTGCGTCGAGATAAGTAAAGGGCGCATGTACAAAGAGCTTCAACAGGTTGCTAGAGCGCCTATTTATAGGTTCCGTCCGCCAACTTTAGCCTATCACTACTACGTTTACCAGCATCACCGGCAACTCATAGCAACCGTAGAGGAACTCCCTTTCCTACACATTTAGTAGCCCTGTTTATTCACACTTACACAAAGACACCGTCTGCCGTACGCATAGATCTGAGTTTCTGCGCCCTTTCCAGCCGCCTACACATTCTCCTCTTTATGAGTGCCCCGGCCAACGTGTGGCCCGAACGAAGGAAGTACTCGCTAACACCAGAGAGCTGCTCATTTAAAGTTTGTCAAAGGCGGTAGCAGGCTGAACCCGAAACAAACGATAAGGCCACACTCTGCTGCGCATAGAACGGTGGTTGGGGGAAACCGAAACGAACATAGCTTCTTGGCAGCACAGGGAACAGATAGGGGGCTCCCAGGCGGCTATAGTACCGACACATCTAACAGTACGCTCGGTGCAACATGACTACAGTGATGGAGGCAATGAAGATCGCCGTTGTTGTTTTCTTCCTCTTCTAAGCTTCCTGTCCAGTGCTGGCAGGCGACACAAACAAATAGAGAATACAGAGGCTAGATTAAATCCTAGATTTTCGGAGGGACCACTGAACCAGTCATTCGTTCACCACTGGCGTGTGGGCGTCTGCCACAACCGAACTGCTAATGGAATGGGAAACCTGTGGAAAAGACGAAGCGAACGGACTGCGCAGAGATGTGCCAGAGGGTCTATCGGATAAAACCGGAGATGGCATAAAGATGGGCAAAGAACGTTGCTGCCAGAGTCACACTCTGCCAAAATAAGAAAGAAATTTTGGAAGTTTATTGTTTTTAATATGAGCTTTCTTGTTGCAAACGTATCCGTACGAAGAGCTGTTTCTACCATCTAGTTTAGCCGTAATAGTTGAACGACAGTCACAGCAATGAAACCTCTTCCGCTTCTCAATTTTTTTTCCTCTTTCCCTTCACTACGGACGAGCCGACATAGTACAGAAGTTGCAGCTAGCTTGGATTGCTGTCGTCGAGCGGAGTTCTAGAGACGCTGCAAGAGCTACCTCTGTTCTTCACAACTCTTTCAAAAATGCTACTGCCACCAATACTATTCCCCTCCATTACCGGATGACGCATCCATTGGCCGACTTGAACGGCAGTTATTGCTGTTGAGGTGTCTCTCTCCAAGGTCTAGTAGTGGCGCTAAAGACGCTGGTAGCCACGATGGCGCTATGGCGTATGTCCAATGTCGGTGGGCGACGAGCCAAGCTGACTACTCTAGCTTGGCATTGTTCAAGCATGGTCGGTCGTATTTTACTTTTTTCCACTGCAAAGTGACAAAATTCGACGTATTTTACGGCTCGAGCCATCGTTGCTGAGGATCATCCCTGCTGTGGTAAAGGCAGCAGAAACAGCACCAGCTCCACCACAACATTTCCCATTTCTCCATTCCTTTCTCTCTCTCTCTCTCTCTCTCTCGTTCTCTCACTCTCTCTGTCGAAATTTCAACTTGAGATCCAATACGACATAGGTCGAAGTGGCGCTACTCTGCCGTATTCTTTTGCGTGTTGACTCCTGCCAAATTGGCCGTAAACAAGCTGTTGCGTACCTTGTAGTCGTGTGTCTGGTCCGCAGGACAGGGAACAGAACAGAGAGAGGCCTGGCTTCTTACAGATAGAACACGTCGCAGGCTATGCTGTGTAAGGGAAGGTGATCTTGAAAATAGTGAAAAAAGTAGAGGCACGATGTTAGGCGCAAAGCTTCATGATCCTTCATTCTGAGAAGGTGTCAAGTGTTCATGCAGTTTACCACACGGTTTATACAGTTCTTATAAACCGTGTCTAAGATTTGACAGAGCCTATTTATATTTCTTTGCATCTACAATGTGCAATGAGGCGAACAAAGAACACACATACATACATCCATTAAACATTGATATCAAAGCAATTTCGATGAAAAGTTGTTTACAACAAAAGGAAGCATAAAATATACATTTGATGCCCAATTTTCCTTGTTCATATGGAGTTTGGAAATTTTCGAACAGGGAAAGACCCTGTTTTATCCTTCTTGATGAGAACGAAAGGCAGATTCCAGGTTCTTCTTTCCTTAAATCTTACGATCATCGAGTAAACCCATTAATCGCACTAGATTAATGGGTTTACTCTATGATCGTAATAACAGTCTCCTAGTTGTTATATCTTATAGTATACATGTAACATTGTAAACGTATTTGCTATATCACGATCATTAACCAAAATCGAAAGCATCGAGCATACGATCTTGCAAGTTCATGCGATCCATAAGCCACACCATCTAAGGATGATACCGATCTCATTCGACATTTGCTTATGTATTAACGATACAGATCTGTCACCTACCTAATGAGTCATTTAATTTTCGCCGCCTCTCATTGTTTTTTCCTCATAAACCATTTAAGCTGACATGAGAATTTTATATTACGTTAGTGGCTTTCTAGCATCCTTATACGATATTTAAATCTTATGTTCAAATTTTCATTATCACTGCCAATGCCCCTTCAGCGAATGTCATCGTTTGTCTTCTCATTCTTCTCTGTCTCGGTTCATAAAATTACTTTCTGCCTGCTGGTGATAACGATTCCCAGCTTATTTTCGCTGTTACTAACCCCATCTATTTCGGTTTCTTTGCGGAGCTACCAACCAGCTCATGGTTTGAATGCACGGTAAGATCAACGGCGTACGCCCCCTCAAATTCAGTCCCCCTGAAACCGTGTAGAACATCTCTGTAAGCCGATGGTTGAACGTTTTTGACTTGTGATGAGGATAACACGGCAATATGTGGGGCATATTCAAATAGTAGAGCTGTAAATAGAAGTATTAAACCATTAGGAACTAGCACGGAAGGGAACATAGCGCGCAAAGCTATAAGATGGTGGGACGGTCCAATGGTAGACTGCCAGCAGAGGCTGCAGTTTGAATGGAACTTGGGGCTAGGGCCAGTTTGAAAAGCTACAAGAGGCTGGCAGTAAAGGGTCCATAAGCTTCGACAGAACGAAAAAACGACACCGTACTGATGAGTGCAGCTTGTACAAAGGGTTTGTGAACCCTCTTATTCGTGAGATGTCACCAGCCTTCGAATGCTGTGCTCCGTAAAAGAAGTATGAAGGTGGTGAGTGGGAAAAAAGGGAGAAGGGTTGAGTGTCCTAGGATGACGGCGTCTCGGTTCGTGACGGGCTCTTGGCTGGATAGAGGTAGAATACTTTTTCGAAGAGACGGATGTACGTTGCCTTTGGCGAGCACACGTGTTGTGCTCTGCAGATCCCTATTACAGCAAACGTCTTGAGCAGTTCAAATACGCCCGGTCAAGCAAATCAGTGAGCCAGCTAACGGCGCTGCGGTCGGCCGCATGCTAAATCTGGATGCGAAGTGTTCATTTTTTGAGAGCCGGTGTAAACAACCCTGTCTAAGGAAAACAGTAACAACAAATTCGCCTATTGCGCTTATGCGGGTCCAGGGCCACTGCAAAAGTAATTCTAACAGTTATATGAAAATTCGATCAGGAAGCAGTATCAAAAAATACTGCCGTACTATAAAACTTAGACTTTATTAATGCATCGTGATCAGTTCACTTTTCAACAATGCAGTAAATAAAAAAAATTCAGATGAGGAGATCTGAAATATTTTGTTTCAATATTTTTTTTTATCACAAATCTTTACATTTACCAGCAACAACTACCGTTTGTTACGTGAGAGTTTTATTTCGCAATTAAAAATCACTCGACAGAGATTATAAAAACTTCGTGGAACCTTTGAAGGCTGTGCGATTAATATATTATTACAGCAGAAATCAACGCTTGCCCGTACGCTCAATAATACTTGTCGACTAGCGTAAAGGGTTTGGTATACCCCAAGGGGTGTCTTAATCTGCAATTTCCGGAGGCCCTATCATCATAAAATAGTACTCTACTGCAGAAAATTTTACAGTTGCTTCTTTGCAACTGCAAAAGTGCATCCCTAGCGTAGTGCTACCGAAACGGGTGGCAGCGAACGATTGGATGCTATCTGCCATACAACAACACCGATGCGATTTTTTGATGTACTTATATTATAAGATCACTTAGATGTCTGTGGTTCATAAGTTTCAGCAAATGTTTCACGTTCGATAAATTGAATCCTACGAACGGTTATCTCCAATATATGTTTAAGTATCTAATAGATACTCAGTCTTACTAAGTCTCCAATACTAATCACCATGTTAACTAAATCGTTTTAGTAAAACAAGAGAAATTGGTGTAGCGACATATCTACTGTAATATAAATATATAATATATAATAATAAAATAAATATCGAATGTTGAAAACAACCAGCTCTTGGCTAACTAGCAGGCCAGGCCATAAAGTAGAGGTCATGGTAGCGGAGTCTGTGTGTTTAGGGGTCGTCGTGTAAGCTATCTTTTGTTGGCATAAATCCCGCTCTGACTGTCTGTGATTGCCATTGAATGCCAACATATGATGAGCCTTCAATGTCAAATCGGGTTTATTAGACCGGAAAAAGACAGCATCCTTTGGGGCTTCAGGCGTTTGACATGTTCCTTTGCCCATGACATATTGGAAATACTCCTAATGTTTAGTAGCACGTACATTTTTGTTACTAGCGGATAAGTGCCATACTTATCGGCATTGTGCTCATAAGTAGCTTATAGCCTGTTGGTAACCCTAGTAATTCTTGGGGGGATAGTTTCCAGCCACATCTGAAGAAGTGTCATTGATAATGCTTTACCCTGATATGAAATCATTTTCATATCAGAGATCATGATTCGAGTATTTATGAGAAGGAATTTTGTGCAATCACTATCTTATGTGGGTATAATTTATCTTGCCTTAGATTTTACTTGGACTTCGATTCCATTGATGAATATGCCTAGTCCAGGTTTGACTATTTCGTAGTGCATGGAAAAAATAACTAGTTATATACCTCACCCTATTCGTTTACGTTCAGAATTGTGCCCAGCATGACGCGGCTTAGAAAAACGGAAGGTCAATTTTCAAAGACCTTCGCTAAAAAGAAAGGAAAAATTCAATGAAAATCTTAAACGTAAATCTCGTCTGCAAAAACATCATGCGTTTCCATGCTGGCGGGTTTATTCAATGTGATTTAATGGTTATTTCTGCGGCAGATTGATATATCAAAAGTATTTAGACTCGCTGTATTCCAGCATTAATTACGAATAGAAACACATTCGCAAGGGGTCCAAATGAAGCTTGATTGATGTAACATAAGAGCGGGTCAATCCAGTTCCTCCGTTTTTTCACCCCACCGCTAACCAACGGTGTCGGGCCATTTACAAAGCAAATTTCTAACCGGGATCATTCAGCCTGGGTTTTGTTGTAGGAGGAAAATCCAATTCTCTGCACAATCAGTTGCAACAGAGTGTCGTTACATCGATTCAATTCCCTACATGTCCAGTTTCAACATGTATTTTACTATGGGAATACTTGCGTCTAGCGAGTCCGTTCCCCATTTTATTTCATGTCCCACTTTTGACTAGTTCTTTAGGAATTCGTTGCTGTGTTATTTAGGAGAAGCTGAAATAGTTATAATAATATGTACAAAACCCCTAAATAGCATCGTTCGATATGATCGTTTATATATTACTAAATGCCAACCTCTTTCGTAATTCCCTTAGTGCGGCTCCTTATTCGTTCGAAATGTTTAATTTATCTATTTAATAATGAATTGTACTCTCCTTTGGACAGAATAGCTATTGGGTTCTCCCTGATTTCTCGCAGTAAAAGGTACATATTACATTTACAGTGTAATAATAATTATTATCACAACGGCCTATGAATGTTCGTAAAAAAATGCGCTGCCAAAACGCAAGAGATCCATTAACGAAGTAGGAAAGCGACCTTTTCAACTGCGAAATTGCTTTTAGACCTTTTCTAGCTAAGCTCGCAGCCTTCTATTATTTAATTTACTTTAAATTTTCACCAGTCTAGGTATCGTTTATTTTCAAAATTACTGTTGTCAAAATTTGTTACCTATCTAAAACAAATTTTTAGTAGGTGCCGATGACCTTGTACTAGATGCCTTCGATTTACTTCAGCAGAATTAACTGTATTGGCCGGCTGGTTGTCTTCAATTTTAAAGATATGGGACAACACATCGCAGTGTACTTACTTTGTCCCGTGATACTGTGAATGGAAATTTCATTGAACAATATTCGATTACCTACTTTCATACAGTTTTGTCAAACCTGCTTTACAGTTACCGCAAGCAATAGCAGTATCAGTTGCTTCAATGATGGCGTAAAACCCGATCAACTGCTGCTTGCACTGGTGCCTCCCTGCCGGCCGTGCGGTGTAGGAATATTTTTCGCTTCGAACATAAAATACAAGTCTTCCCTTGCAATACCAGCTTGCTTCCTTGCAGCTGCTCTGCCATCCCAGTCCTCCACCTTCCTCCAGTTTTAAGGACTTCGCAGGATCACCCGACCCTGAAACGCCCACTTTGTCCCGGCCTCAAGAGCTCGGACTTAAGAGTTCTTCTGGGTCCTCGACGGCTCTTGCTCGTCGTCACTACGAAGATGGCGCGTCAGGAACGTGAAGGCGGGCGATTAGTGCTAACTTTCAGCGCTTGCTTATTTCGAACGAAAAACTTTGCTATTTTCGATGAGAAAAGACTGCGCGAATGTGCCTACTCGACCAAAAGTGAGCTAGCGCGCCATGTTCGAAAAGAGATTTGCTTGAAACAAGAGACAAATGACTGCATGTTGCCATCCTATGGACTTTTGTTTAGCACACAAGGGAGAGGCCTCTTCACCTCAATCAACTGGACGATCTGATGTCGGAGACAGTTTTCGGAGGAGAATCGATTGACTTTATTGATGGTAACTTCAGATCTCGCATTGTTGGCAGTTAGCAGTCAGTAAAAAAGTTGAGCGGTTATCAGCTATCTCTTAGATAAATCTTTGGCTAATGTTTTCATTCTGATTATATAAATCACATGTTCTGCATAGTCTAAATGTATTGTTTATATCTACAAAGCTAACATTGGCATGTACCCGATAACAATCCAAAGCGTTAGTAAGCCCGATCAACTAATGCTCTTTTATAATTACTTGCATGTTTCTGTTGCTTATTCAGAGTTTGGAAAACTGCTGTACGTGCACGTGCCTACTACACGTAATGTTTTATGACGTCAAACATAACACTAATCGATAAATACAGTTGAATCAACAAATCTAGACTCAGCGATTCAAAACAACTCTTCCAGTTACATATCTGCTCTTAAAATTACACTCTCTCCCTGATAACTAATGTGTATCCTTGGGAATGCGCCTTTTAGGCGCATCAAATCATGCGGCTTATAGCTGAATAGGCTCTATTTTTGCCTGCGCCAGAACACATATAACCACGTATAATCATTCACGTCTTAACTGAAAGGTTTGTTGTCCTGATGTGTTGGTGCCAATAGCTTGCAACCCTTCCACCAACTGTTAAAGGCAGAAAGAAGGCAGATGAACAGTAAACGTCAGGGGCAGCTTGTTGGATCACCAGCTACAGCAATGAAACGTATATAACAGCAAGCGACAGCTTAAGAGGCTCTTAAAGAAAGAAGCGACAACAAGAAGACAACCAAGAACTAGAGAAAATAGATGCAAGCTCCAAATAGGGCGAAACGATGAACAATAAGGAGACAGATTGCCAGGAGATAGCGGCCTCGTAGTATAATAGATGGGGAAAGAATGTTTGAATTCATTGAAAATTAGAGAAAACCGAACCTTCGATTCAGTATATACTCCAGTCCGAAATTCATAGCCATCCGTGCGTTTGGCCACTACCACCGCTTTTTGTTGAATGACCGTCCGCATTCCGTCACTTGGAAGCTTACGATAGTAAGCTCTTCACTGGCTAGAATCGTTGGCCGCGTAGTTACTCAATTGTTTAAATGGTAGAAATATTAGCCTGATGTAAACGTACTTCGATCCACGCGGTCTTACCAGCGTGCGGCTCATTCTCGTGACTTGGTGTTTTCGTTCACTAGCTCTTCAACCACGCTCATGCCTCGGCGGCACTGGCCGAATTCCTGTCGACTCCACAATCAGCACCATTCTCCCCCCGAAATGATGATGGATGAAACTAATGAATGGACACACGAAGGTTCTGAGTGCGGGGTCTCCAGTCGCAGACGCCCCTGTAGCTCGATCGCTGTCCCCTAACCGCAGTCTACGGGCAAACGACTTAGAGGAACCAACACATAGCGGTGACAACGACGACGACGACGACGACGAAATAAACGATAAGGACGACGAACGAAGTGGTGAAGAATCGCCAACGAAAGAGCAAAAGAGAACAAGGAGCTGTGCATGGAGGAACAAAGCAAAAGCCTGCGCATACACGATGACCCTTGAGGAGCAGTAGCGGTCGCAACAAAAAGATTGGCCCATACCGTGTCTGTGTGTAGTGTATGAATACGTGGGTTTGCCATATGTGTGTACGCGGAACGATATTGCCCCAGTGCGGAAGAAACAGGCTTGATACGGTCCCTGTCGTTTCGTCGTCATCACGGGCTGATAAACCCAATGAACTTCAGCTAGAAGAAGCAACACCGTAAGAGCAGAAGGGAGCAGAGCATATCAAAGGGAGACGAAGGGCTATAGATCGAGAGTTAGGTTTCTATGGCTTTCTTAACAATGCGTCAGCCTCTTAGAACCTGCATAGCAAGTTGCCGCCCAGAATACAACCCGTTACCGCCGCTGTGAGAGATGGTTTGTCGCTTTTTCCATGAGCTATAAACGGATCAAAAACAAAAGGAACAGGGGCGCGATGAATAACTTTAGGCACCTTTGTTATGAAAGCCGAAAAACGCATGTTCTACCCCGTTATGGGCAAACAAAATACATATCAGGAGGATACAATCAAAGAAGACAATAGGAATGAATTTTGGAGGGTGGCAGTAAGAAGAAGAAGAAGATTATGAAAAATTGTGACAAGAGCACTACAAGTCGGGACTCAATACTTTAATAGGAAAATCGTGATAATGATTTTTCTAAAAAACAAACGCGTTGCTATCTGGTAAGCTGTACACATATCTCTATGTAAAGAACAACTTCAATGTTCTTTGTGGACTCCCAACGGAACTGACTGTCGATCACGGTGTCACTAATCACCTCATTAATTAATCAAACTATTAAAATTAGCACAATTACACTCAAAGATTTATTTAATATGGAAATTCTGGGGGTTGCTACTCTACGCATGGCGAAAGCCAAGGAGCAACCATTTCTCCGTATTGTCTGGAAGTCCGTATTCCTACCAAACTTACAGAATAACGTTACTGTCGAAATATTTAAAGAACACTTAACTGGTTCTCTGTTGCCTTAAAATCGCTTATCAAAAATCATTCGAACATTGTTTCGAGGTTTTGTTGTTGGATGTTTATTGGAAAACAAACAACAGACGACAATGTTTCCAAAACATCTCTGTATTCAGTAAGTTAGTAATATTAAAAGGTGTATTAAAGTAAAAATAAAAAGTACAATTAAATAAAAGTACCAAAATTGGCTAAATAAATTATTGCTAAAGTGCAAAACGTATACGTCAGTGTTGCCTAGATAAACGGATTTGTTTTTCGGCAAATTCATGATTCTGGCTTTGTGTAGCCGGCTTGCTCGTCAACTGATAAGTAAGTTAGTTTGGCTAATCTTAATGGTGTCATTCTCTACATCTAGTTGCAAACTCTTCCCGATGTAGGCATGCCATACATCCGACTATGAAGCTATACCTGCCATTCACCTTACTACAATAGTACGATATTTCTATTCTATAGTGGATATTTCTATTCAATGTCAAGGGTGTGCGCGACGTTTAACGCTCGTTACGCTGTGATGCAATTCCACTCTAAGAAGGACTATGCAATGTTGACACATAACAGCTACTGGGAGTGTAGCAAGAAGGATCACCGAAAATCCTCAAAAGGGAAAGTTTTTCTTGCTGAGTTGATCCAGCCGAGTGAACTTGTTGCGCCATCTGGCTTCATAAAAGAAAACTCGATAATATTATTAAGGCCAAAATAGCAGACAACTTGAAGAGAGTAAATAGACAATATTGTTATTGTTTATTCACGTCCATCTGATGGTCAGGACACCCCAGTGCAGTCTACACACGACACTTCGGTAGCTAGACTTCGGTTTACACATAGCGAACCTCATTCAACTTTAGTTCGACGTTATAATACTGTGGGAGATACCGCACCATCTCCTTCTTCCAATGGGTCAAAGGTTCTGAAGGTCCAAGAGACACCTCAGGCAATAGAAGCAGCTACGTGGATGGCCAGGAACCCAACATCCGTTCGCTAAAGGGACGCTGAAAGACGAAAAAGGGAAACCAAGAGACAAAACCTAGAAAAGGCCTTCTACATGTTGACTGCCTTGCCTATCTCGAGTCGAAGAGAGCTCCTTAATATTAATGGTCTCGCGTATCCTTGGGGCGCAGTCTCCCCCTCGCTTTTTTTCGCCTGCTCATATATCGGCAGAAGAGACGCAAGTCTGTCTATATAAGCGAGCCTGTCTTCGAAACAGTGCCAACAACTCATTCATGAGCTTTGGGACCGTTCTCTGTCCCATTTGCTGCTTCCACCACTTCATCGTCGCTGCTTCCTTCGTAGGAGTATGAAAAGTTGCACACTAAAGCGCTGGCCTTTAGGTGTCACCGTTTAGGAGTAGTTGCCCTCTAAATAACTATTTATTACTATCGCTCATTTTCGTCAGCATTTCTCACCGTTCGTGCACGTTTTTTCTGCATCATGGGACCGCGTTCTATTTTTCTTGATCCCTCGGCTTTTCTCATGGTCCTCATACTGTATAGTTGTAGATAATGGTCCTGCGAGAAGCTTGTTATCGCTTGCATTGCCCCCCAGTAGCCAAGGGAGTTCCCCCTCCCCCCCCCCAAATCTTCGCTAGGGGAATTTGACAATAGCGTCACGAACAGCTGGCTAGAGTACAGTAACTTGTGACCGTGCTGACCAAGCAAGAGCAAACATTTTGCGACATGTTATCCCCGTTTCTCATTCAAAATGGTTGAACATCACAGTGGAAGCTAGATAGGTGGTCGTGGGAAATGCTACGAAGACATCACAAAGAAGGAACAGAACCGGCGCTACTTGTTGCCGCCGTGTGTTGGTAAGACCAGCACGAGATGGGGCTATGGTCGACTAAGCAACGACGGAAGTGGCGTCACGCAACGAATTCTTGCGCTATCGAATCCCTCCATAACGTAATCATAACGTCATAAACCACAAGAATGCCAACCACCGACTGCACCGAAATAGCGTGAGTTATTCATGTTTTCACATTACCGCAGTTGCCGTATGAAGCAGACGCAAAGCACCGTACCACACTTATTTATGATAATAGTAGATCGTATGTACTCATTTACTAGGTCAGAAATGCTAGGAGACGCAAAAGCCTACATAATACTTGCTTGGTACCGGCGTGAGACGTGCCACATGTTCTATTTAATAACATTCAGCTACATGTGCTGGCTGTCTGAAGTATCGATTGGAAATAAAGCATACTTTTTTTTCCTATTGAGGAGTAAAACAAAACAATTCAGAGAAACTGAGTCGACCAGATGCCGCAGTTCCGGCTGACTTTAAATTTGATTTTTTAGCAACATTTGCAGAAAGGACCTTACCGTGTGTGCTCTTTAGTAGAAAATTAAGTGGCGTCAATCTTTCTATTGTGGTTGAAATCTTGCAACAAGCACCTTCAACGATGTTGTTACTTATAACGTTGAATGTACTTCGTGTAAGGAATATTGTAACAGTCACGCTAGTGAAAACTTAACTGTGTAGCAAGTTGACATTAAAAACTTTCGTAGTAACTTCATAAACGTCAATCAAAACCGAAACCTCAAGCTCGCGAATCAGTTCCGATGTTCAGCACACAACCGTATCAGTCATTGAAAATTAAAGATAACGCTATAACGAATGCATACACGACAAATGCGTCATGCTTACGTGCTGAATGAAATCTTTCTTATTAAATTTAATAAACTGCTGTCAGAGGCTACAACAAACATAGATTGACCCTTTAAGGCTAGACGATTATTATTATTATCATCACGTGAAGGCTTGTCCCGATTTAAGACGAATCAAAAGTTGCGCATGATTCTTCAATGACAAATTGAGCTCACCTTCACTACGTGGTCGTTCCTAATATGCGAACAGGGAGGCATTTTTCAGTTGGCAAGCACAACGAGCCTATGTTGAAAGTAGCACTACCACCGGCCGTTTTACTATTACAGAATTTCTTCTGTCTATTACACAATCTATCAGGCGCCTAACTGAATGTTACTTACTTAGCCGGTCCATGGGCGACATCCCAGAAGGGGATTATTAGAGATATATCAGCGATGGAAAACATTATGTATTGCTCGTTGTGGCGGTTAACGTGTGAAGATTGGAAAAAGGTTCGTAGGGAGATATCTTATCCTGTCAATTTCCGTCAACGCCAAGATGATAACAACGGTGAGAAGCACCATCATTTTAAACTCGTGTCTTATCACGTTCTTTTCAAGTTGATAGTGATTTGTATGGAGTACCTTATGGATGCGCGCATCATCATAGACTGGTGTTAGCATTATATACAATTTCGTAGGGAACGTAGCTGCCGATTACAAAATTCACATATTAGGATTTTAATGAGCGGTTCGTAACTGGCTCTTACATGTAGACAATGGACGTTTAATACTAGCAACTCCTTCAGTTTGCGCTTATTCAGCATAGGATGATATAGTCATCCTCTGCTGCCATCCTGCCGTCAGTGACTTCCCATCTGGCCCTAACGGCATTACTTTTCCTGGACAGGTCTGACTAACTGGACACGTTTTGAATTGATTTACATTATGTCATCTGCCTATAGATCACTATTCCACATCGTGAATGTCATATATTTGCTTGAATTTTGGCTCTTGACGGTGTGATGAAATATAGCGTTGCTGTTGAATCAGGATGGTACGTCATGAAATATTGAGTAAAAGCATCAGCAGAAGTCAACGAAGCGGACAGCAGTCACGATGAATCCGTGGACACAGCAGGAAGTACAATTCTTTAATTCTTGCTCTGTCTGAATAGTGAGGGAAAGTAGCTGCAGGTGCCATCGTTGCCCGCCGTAGAGACACCACTTTATAGCCGAGCAGGACCGGGTTGGCTGCATGCCTGTCCTCATCGGGCCTGCGTAGGCTTGTAAGTAGGAGTGAGTTAGGCAATGATGGTGGAACAAGTGGGACGACGAATCAGAGAACGAGAGGCTTTAAAGGTAGCACTAAGGAAAACAAAACAGAACAAGAAGGGTTTTGGACAGGATGCTTTTTCCAACCTCATCCGCACCTTTACCGGTTCTAATTCTGCTGCCGCCATTGCGCTTATAATCGCCTCGAAGGTCAGTTTCCCTTTCTTTAACGTACTATCTGATTTATCCCTTTGGGCAACGTTCCTTTGCCGATTTATGGAGCCTAACGGCATTACCTGTACTGAAGGGTATTACACGCCCATGTCTGCGACTTGTTCTCCTTACTTTTCTTTTGCTTACGCCTGTATGAATCTTCCTACGTCTTCTTACATCACCAGCAGAAAGCGAAATAACACATTTTTTTCAATTTTTGATATTCTTCGCGTCCATTTTTATGGCTTGACCGTTTTCCTCGTGGGCTTTGCCGGACCAATATATGTTCCTTAGTCGTCTGAGGTAGCTAGATCTGTTTTTTCATAGAGGTGAACATCATTCTTCTACCGTGAATGGTGTTGAAAGTGGCCTTGGTTTAACTGTAGTTTTTGAGCATAAGATATCTCGTCGACAGGTGTGTATGACTCCTGAAACGTCAGGGTACGTGACGACTTACGAACGACATATCTATCTAACGAGAAGATATCTTTTTTCATTCTTAATCTGATTCTAGTAGGTCTTAAGAGAAATAGGGAGCTAAGCCGTAGCATCTCCACTAGGCTTATCCAGCTGAATACGAACATGTTACAGTTCCCATAATGATTCGTCAACTCCCAAGTGATTTTGATCAGAGCTCTCGGGTTCTTTATGCACGTTGAGCACAAGAAAAACGTGCTATAGGAATTGGTGGTGCAGGTATTCCATAAAAATATGTCTCACAGCTTACTGCCGAACTACCTAGTTTAATGCAGTCATTACAAATCTAATCAAGCTGCGCAAAAAACATTTGTGTGTTTACTTCGCTTTGCAGTAAGTGTTTGTCTTTTTCAATTTTATGGTAATCCAATACTCTATACATATATAGAAGTATATACAGGCAAAATATCAGCTCTGTTTATAATGGGAGCATTATCAGCATATCCGAAAGAGGGAACAATTCTATCGAGAGTGGGAATAGAAGGGGCAAAAAACTGGAAAAGAATCGCATTACAAACACACTTCCATCAAGACAATGGTAATTTGCATGTGTCGTGTGAAATGCACATTGAAGTGTCTCTCTTTTCTTGGTTAGTGCTACTTTCTGACGCGAATAATGGGGCTGCCGAGACTCATGGCAGCAGCTCCTTCAGTTCACAGCTCGAGGGCATACGAGAGCTCGTTTGTTTAAAACAGCACAGGACCACCAATAGCAGGAGAACTAGTAGTGAGTCAGGGGAAAGCTCAGTTGGCCTAGGACCACGTAAATTTCTCGGTCATCGATGCATCTGTGAACGACTCGCCACGATTGCAGTAAAGGAATGTGGTAGGCGAACGCGCTTCAAGGAAACGAAGGAACCGTTCTACGGGCTCCAATGCCCCTTGACTCCAGAAGCACCACAGCCATATCCGCCTTCCTTCAACCACTACTCCACAACGCACGCAGGCTGCCCTCGCCCACAGGAAGTATGCGTAGTTTCGCGAAGCTCTGCCCATGCCTACCGTCCAGTGAGGTAGCATCGCGCGGTCATCCAATGCCTCGAGCCTCACGTCACTGTAAGCAACAAAACGAATCGACCCCAGTTGGGGACGATAGGGTGATAGTGGCCGCTAGGAAAAGAGGATCGGCGAGTTAACTTGAAAATAGGTAAACTTGATAATAAAACTGACAGTAAAAGGAGAAGCAAAATCAGACCTTTTAAGGAAAAACAGGAGCATCAATGTTGGTTCTTTGGTTAGCGGCTATGGGCGATGTATGGTTAGCGGTTTCCGTAGAATGTTCCGGAAATAAAGAGATGTCGTTGGACTGTCGGGGGGCTGTAAAGAAGGCGGGCTTTCTCGGCACCGCAAAACCTTCATAAATCAGCCCTAAGCGACAGGGCCAGCCGAACCAGTCAAATAAAGCTACGAAAAGGAAAGGCCAAAACAAGAAGAAGACAAGAACCAAGACAGAGTTTCAAAGCCGCTCCCAGGCGGCACACGAAGGAAGAGAGGTCGGCACAGTACGAGAAATGGTGCCGGCTTATGCTGCTATCTGATATTAACCATTAATAAAATGTTTTGTCATTTGCAACAGAATCGCTTTCTACTAAAACTTCTGCATGAGCGCTGGGTCATAGACGACTGGCAGCAACTCTATATGTCTGTGCAGTATGTTTTACTGTGGCAACGATTTGCTTTGACGGGTGCACACTGCGCCGGGGGCGCCGGATATTATTGGCTAATACACACGTTCGGTCGTTCGTCGCCGTATTCGGAGGCAAAGCAGGAAACGAAGTGATCAAATACACCCCTCAATGACGTAACTCTCACCGATTGCCGCCTTCGGCAGAGGAGAAACGAAATCTTTTTCGGTATTACCTATCTATCTATAGAGTTTATGAGAACAACGTGCTTGTGCCGTATGTCCTTGACGATAACAACATGTTTTTTCATTTTCGATGGCGTACTTGTTCACGTAATATATAGAAAATATCGAAACGGGTGGGTATGAATTCAAATTCACGGCCGAACATCATAGCAATCAAGAATATATAACCGTATCGACCCAATAGCTACTCGGGACAAAGGAATATTCTGACTATGGTCGCACAGCCACGAAATGATTGGCACCCATCAACAGCATCAGAGCCATGGAGTTAATAAATGCTATCAACTACTTTAGATCGTGCTGAGGAATTATTTTATTCCTTAAAAGCTATTCACGGCCTATCAACTGTTAGGATTAATAAGAGACCAACTTGTGACGAGTAATTTTCATTTTATCCACGTCTTTACGTATGATAAGATATACTCACCCGTGGTATTAGCTGTGGTCATACTTAACAGAGACGGTAGCATTTCACATAAAATAAGATGAACTTATGCTGATATGACGACACAACGAGGGCAGTATTAAAGATGGCAAAACCTTTTTGCTCATGAACTAACTGAACATATTTGGCCTGCCGTCTCATAAACAGACCACTTCTGATAAATGACAGCATCAGCCAAAAGCATGCTAGGTCCAGAAGGAAAAAGGCGTACCCTACCCTGGCCAGCCAATAAGACCACCCAGCTCACGGACAAACGATCGGCTTCAAAGCCAGCTAGCTCCGCGGCGCAGGCAAACGTTGAGGCCACTCTGGCGGGATGTGACGTCATCTCGCCTGCTGTAGCCTGTAATGAGATACCCAAACAATCGCAACTAGCAGTAGCAAATCGAGTAACCTTTTGGGCTTCGCAACGATTTAATGCGTGGTGCAATCTACAATCAAGCGAACCAGACGCTGGCCACTTACCCGTCCTAAGATGACTGTCCCGAGAGGCAGCCATCGGTTGACTTTTGCCTTTGACGTGAACGCTCAGCTTGTATCCGAGCCCAGCATCAGACAGTACACTTCTCTCCATTACCTTCCGCTCTTGGTGGCAGCCTCAGTACTACCATCAACATAATCATTGCCGTCGCCCCAGGCTTTGACGGATGTGAGGAGCTCTGGAAACTGTTCCTATTAAAGCCCAACGGACGACACAGGTGTCATTGCTGTCGTCATGCAAAAGCTTTCCCTATGAAGTTTTTTTGTCGCTGTCGGGGCGTCCAGCCGGCCCAAAGGGCAAAAGGGATGACGAGAGATAAGATAACGAAGGCTCCGAGCAATTGACCCATTGTACTCGAGGTTGCCATAGAAAGTATGGGACAGGTTGACATTAACTGCTTCTGCGCTCCTCACAGCTCCGTATCAAATCTCAGATTTATACGCTCGTATCAATGAGGTGTTGAATTCGTCGTACTAGAAATCGATGCCGCAATAATTCTGGATCGAGTGCTTCGGAACGAGAAGAGATTGCAGGACAGAAAACGTGCGTTCATGGATCGAATATTGGCGTCTCTTACTGGATTTTATATCAATCTACTACTCTTTATGTCAATTCGTAGTAGTTGTCAGGCGACAGCCATTTATAGATGATAGGTTGGCTTACTTAGCAAACGTTGACGACGACTCCCACAATAGGTCTTTAGTTAAACGAAGCTATGGATGTGCAATTCTTGTTATCAAAAGACTTGATTACATATGTATCAGACGTGTCACGAAGTAACGTCTGCTTTGGTGTACAGGTTCTCTCCAAACATGTCAGAAGGGTCGCCATTTGGAGATATAAGCCTCACAGGTTACAACTTGGGACGAGACTTCCTGACCCGTTGCTTTTCGCTCGGACGCACAAACCGACACCATCATTTAGATCATTGGTATTCAGCACCTTGAGTTTGTCCTCTTTTCATAAGCAAGGACATTTTGTCCTGGATCATTTAGGCTTTAGTCCCGCTATCACCAAGCAGATGGTTTTTGGCAAGACATTATTAGGTCACTATTGAAAATCTCAGCGATGACGTTGCATTATTGCGTCCCGCAGTATACAGCTTTTGTAGCCCTAATAAAGAAACTGCCTAGTGATATAGAGACGCACGCTCATTTACTTGGATCAGATCGACTGTGTTCGTGGCTCTACAAGAGACCGGTGCCGTTGCCCGGAAATGTATATACGTTAAAAGACTAGACCATGCTACGTATATTTGGTTATTGGTTGTTTTCGATACGCCAAATTGCTAGGTGTTCTGGTATAAGTTGAGATTTTAATACAGGGTCATCTCGATATCCCTATTTATCAAATGCATACGGATTCTATGCATCGAGCAAACTTTCGATTTGGACGTAACGTTCGTACTCTGCTCGTATCGTCGGCTAATATATGATTGCATACCTAAACTCAGAAGCTGGCACCACTCCTCTTCGAGGCTGTCTCAGAGAGGGATGTCTGTCATTGAAGGACGATCACGACATGTACGGTAGTACGCATTCGTTATAGCGGCATGCTCCAGTTGGCTCGAATCGTCCTCAAGGCAGTCATAATCATAAGCTATTGGTGTCGACGTGTCCATTGACCCAATTGCACGGCGTGCCCCTGTAGCCAACTCAGGCACCAACGACGAATGCTTGTAGCACAACAGTATGCGTATGCGTATACGTTACGCCCCTTCCGTGCATATGCAGCAACAGGCCAGATAAAGCACACACTGGAATGTACCAGTCGGTCATTTAATGCTTAAAAAACATTCTGGCTACAACGTTCCAATGATGTGTCTACGCATTAACGTATCAAAGATGAGAAGTAATACATTTACCCGAGATTTCGTCCAGAGCCAATTCTCACAAATAACATTCTCGTGCACACATACGACGCAGTACGCTTGCTAAGATCTCGCTGTGTCTCAAAACTGGCTCCACTATATGGCCACCCACAGAGACTACTTAAGTTACTTGCCTGCTTCATATATTGCTATCATAGTCAAGACGGGCCGTGCAATATGTTCTCAAGGTAAGAAGCAAACTTTCCTTTTCTAGTAGTAGTTAACAATGAGCTGTACGAGCCTAATCTATAGTAATAGCGGAGCAAATAGATAGTTCTACTGTAAGAAACGACGGCGGAATTCGGCCGCAAGCACCTCGAGTAGGTGAGTCCGACCCGTAATTTTTGAATGACAAAAAACATTTGGGCTTCAAGAGAAATATTATTGTCAAAACCATTCGAATGAGTATGAACTTTTTATTGCCCCGAACCTAGGCGCCATGTTGCACAAACGAAGATTTACAAAGGGGCGTGAATAATGTTGGAAACGTTCAGAGACTTCCGTCTTTCGCGAACTTTGTATTCGATTTCAAGGTCACTGTTATTTAGAAAGTGGGAAAAACAAGCGGTTATTTTTTCAGTGGATGTCTTCGAACTTACTATTATCATTGTCCGTCTCGTCCGCTTGGAGTTCTTCTGAAACAGAAACAAACAATTCTATTAGTAATTGCATAGAGCAGTCGCAGATAATAAATAAAGTCACCATCGGGCCTTCTATGCTGGCTAAAGCTAAGATCGAAAAATGGGAATTTGTATTTGTAAGCTCGACGGCTTTAAAGCTTGAGAAAACTAATCCCCTTATAGGATATAGTGGTAGAATTATGTTATAGAGAACGGAGGATAAAGTAACGAATCTTAATTACCATTTAATTAATGCTAAGATAAATCTTTAGGAGGTTTATATACTGAGCATGTCTAGACTCGTGGAATCCATAAACTCGATGATAGTTCAGGCGTGTTATTATCAGTTTGGGTATCGATGCATTTTTAAAGTGTTTAAGATCGTATACAAACACGCTTGATTTCAAGAAGCTTGTTCATAAATGTTGTTTTCGACACACATATATACGACATATATATATATATATACGAAAAGGATAATGTATTAAAAACTGAGGTGCTTCGTATTGTATACAATGTAGACTGTATAGTGTGGTTTTTAACTTGGAGACAAAACCCTACGTTTTATATCACCTTATTTATTGTATACTTGTGTAGATATATAGTAGTTTATATATATATATATATATATATAGGGGCACGGCTACGAACCGATCTGCGTTGCTAGCAGCATAGGAAGAACCTATGTAACAAAAACAGAATTTCACAAAACATGTACAGACAGTCAACAGGGTATGCCCTTACAACCTTTATTGCCACATGACGTAGAGCAAATTTCAGTCCATAAAAAAAAAATACAGCCACTTGAAAGTCGAGTGTCTGTAACACCAGTCGAAAAACTGTGACAACGACATTTATACGCGATAGTGTTATTTATGCCGTCAAGCTCACTACACCCACTCACTCTCTATACCTACCTCTTTCCTCTAAATCGAGCCTGCATAAGCTTAATATCTGCCTACCGTTTAGGACTCCAGTTTACTGATTGCTCTTAGACCAGCTCAAAACCCACATTTCTGCTGCTATTGCAAATCACCGATCCATATCAAACCCGTACTAGGCATTCCAAGTATAATACATACGCCTATATTTTGAGTATAGGAAAAGTGAGAATATGCTACGAGATGGCTAAATTATATATAGGATGCCTAAATTTTTTCACGTTTCGTGTATAAAATAAGCAAGCGGAACTTAAGTTTATTTAATAAATAAGCAACTGATAAACCTTACAATTCTGTAGGAAAAATCTGACGGGAATGTTTATATATCTAAGAGAAACGGCAAAGGCCAACCATTCCGATCGAATCCTAAGCTTGTTTGTGTGCAGGATTTCGAAATTCACTTGCATCTTTCTAGCGGCTCTTTACGCGTAATTTACGTATAATGGGAACCTGGTCAACTGGCTTTTGCACTGGGTTGCAGCGAAAACCTTTCGCGCCATGTTTTTTTACGCCTATATTTGCCTACAATTATTCAGTAACCCATAAAGCACTTACTTTTTGACCACAAACCCTTTATTTTTCACTTTTAATAAAACTTTTAGCAAAGTTTTATTAGCTTAAATCACTGGCTAACCAAACACATTTTTGGGAAATGTTCACCGTGCATCTCGAAATAGATGATGTACGTTTATCGTGCAGCTGCAATGTTAACTTTTTGAAGCCTCAGTCAGTTTGTTTACTTTTTGCCTTGGATTTTTGGTAGTGTAGCATATTCTGCAAAAAAAAAAAAACTTTTTTTTCTTTTTTGCAGAATATGCTTGTGTCTTGTGTGCAATAGTTCTGTGTGTGACGTGAGACTTATTCAGTCAGGGATCGAAGTTAATGTAGGCTCTATAACCTCTTTCTAGTTACCGGGAATCTCTTTAACCTATATAGCTTGTCTAGCGTAGCTAGTGCACTGGTTCTACGGTGGCTAACCATAAAAACGCTTCTGTCAGCACATTATTGGTGTTCTGAAACTAGAGAGTTTCCTCTATGAACAGATCATATCGCGTTTGCTGAGTTAGGTCGAAAACTTCTTCATGCGCAACTTCTTATTACTAGTAGTAAACACCGAAAGATAAACACAGCGTATCCTATACCAGGTTCCACCAACAGACGCCAACCGCGCAATACAGGTGCAGAACAGTCCTCAAAGCAACATGTTCCTCTTGCGTTTTAACATGCCGATTTTTAGACTCTCGCTACTGCTCGTCACATTTGCAGCAGTTAAGGTCACACTAGGATAGATAATATTTAAGTTCCCACTCAGCTATCATAGTCAATGATTTATGAACGCAGTTGACGTAATTTTACGCTATCACGATAAAAATATATTAGAAATTCCCGTTTCAAGCACGTACTCATACCTATTCGCCATAGTCTTCGCCGGATGTGACGTATCACGTTTTAGCAACTTGAAGCCTCGGCTTTGTTGTAGCCATCAATACCACATAGTGATTGCAGACAGCGAAGATCAACATGGAAGATCAGCGAGTGTTAAACATAACACGCTTTATAGACAACGGTACGTAACTGTAACCGCTTAGCATAGGTAGCCTGTTGAGCAAAGTACTATCTTTCATGGTACAGGTTCATCTTGGTAGATAACAGATTGTAGTTAGTAAACATTGAACAAACGTACTCGTTTCTAAAGGCTGACTGGAAATAGACTAGTGGTAATAACAAACGTTGTAAATGTGCTTAGCTCCTAAACCTGTTTTTTTTTTTTTCTCTATTTGAACGACCTTTGTACTAATTTTAGAACATTTCTACCATCCTTTCTTTCTCTATTCTATTCACCGCACATCATATCTAATTCAATGCTTCGAATTCTACTGTTGTGGTTAAGTATCATTTTAGACCGCTGGGCCCTTCCAGCCAGCGTAGAAGCAACATATCTATGCCTGATAGTAGTGGACAATGATATTGTCAAAGCACTTCTTCGTAGATCTCTATAAAATACCACTCACTATATTATTATACACTGAGATAACAACTAGTCCTTTTGAAAAGGCTTTCAGGGTTTGTTGATAGCCTGTGTGCCAAAAATACTCAGCAGATTCGACTGAACATCCATATCTTTTGGTAACACAGTCGAGTTGTTACGAGAACAACTCAAGATTTAATAAATAGCTGTCCGCTGCTTTGATTTGGCCGCGAAGTAAAAAGGTTTATGGGTGTCTCTGAGAGATCTTTTCGACGCACTATAGCGAATCAATATACACTTATTCCGTTCCCGTACTCACCTTCTGAGAACTCCCAGACATCGGCGTCGAAATGGCCCGCCGGAAGTGGGCTCTGATCTCTGCTGCTGCTGTCCTGGTATAATTTGTACAGCTCGGCCGATGTGCCGCTGGGTGCCGCTACAATATAGAAAAAAAAAAAAGAAGGAAAAAATCCACAGTTATACAAGAGTTTATTGTGCGTAGAATGGTAGAAAGATGCGAGCCCACTGTTTGATTGATGGTTACCATGTTTGTAATATTACCGTAAATGTATGCAGAACTGACCGCCGACCTAATGGGAGTACGCAGCATATAGCTGAATCGTCCCAGTTTTTGCCTACGAGGCTTTTTTTTTTGCTAAAAATTCTTTGTATGTACTATTTCTTGCCGGATATAGAGCATCTATGAATATCTATTTTTTTCCACATCAGCAATACACGACTGCAGTGGAATTGTTGTTCTTACACTTCCTCCCTGTACAAACACGGATTCCTTTATGCATTGCGCTTTTCATTCAATATATCAGTCAGTGTCATCAATTTTCAGAGCGCAACATTAGTTTTCATCAATTGCACGATCTTATTTAGATTATACAACGTACCGGCAGTTATCGCTGCTACTACAAATGTAGGTTGAACCAGCGGGACTGCTTGAAAACGTCTATATACGATAGGGCTTATCTGGACTATGTATCAACCCGGGTTTCATCAGTGGCCCACCATGGGCCATCATAGCGAGAAATGGGCCAGCATACACAGTAGAATAACGTGCGTAGACACGGTTCGACAACTGCCTTCGCCACATATCGTTGTCGTTCCAAACTTTGACGATTTTTCAAGCATCTGCGACCTCAGCGTATCCCACAGTCACCGACTAACGTTCCACTTTCGTTGTCGGCGTACGCACCGTGCGACGTACGCCGCCTCATGAATACGTACGATCTGCCCGAGAGCTTTAGTTTTTCTCCCACTATCCCCTTGCAAATTCGCCTATTTATCGCATAAGGAGCGCTTACCCGCACATGAAGGAATACACACAGGCACCTGCTCGCTAATTATGCCATGTAAACGATGTCTAAGATCGCATTGTGCAGGAATTGCTAAAGGAATTCAACTACTCAGGGATATAGATGTGTAGCACATGTATCTATCGCTTTCCCTATTCGACTTTATCCCTAAACAAAGCCTCTGTTTTCCGCCGTCGTGTCCTTTCACTGAGAGACGTATTCGGTCTTTGTAGGCGATCATAGTTAAAGCTTCCGCTCTGAGCAACGAACGTGAGATGGACGAAGGGCTCGACTCATTACATCGTGTACATTCACATTGTTCAATCAATGCTTAGCGAAATACAGCAGTAGGCCCCTGGCGGTATGCTAAGGATACCTTACTCTCCCACTACAGAAGAGTGGCTGAGATATACTCTACAAATCCAGTTCTGTCCGTTGAGTCTTCACCAGAAGTAGTAATAATAGTAGTCGTATTAGGTGCTTGATACAGGATGCTTCGCACTAACTTTCTCTCCGACATTGTCCTGCTTCCGCCACCTTTGTCCTACGTGTCTACCTCTCTCTCTCTCTCGCTTCCTTAATTAGAAAGTAATTATCCGTAGGCGATGGGGTGGCAGTCTGGCAGACTGTTTACCGGTAGCGGGCCGAGGCCCATAATCGGTTCTATGAGACGACAACGACTCTGCCAGCGAGATCCGGCGCAGCGGAGCCGACGCTAGCGCAAAGGAGTGTACTCCTGTGCCTGTTCAACGATCTATTTCCAGGAGAGTCAGGCGAACTACCGGACAGGCAAACGGAGACGACGATTCGGGGGGGAGCGGCGCTCAGCAGTTGTCCAGCAATGATCAGGCCGCAACAGGGCGGCCATCAAGGAACATCATTGCGCAGGTGACCCACACTACGGCGGCGGTTACTCCGGCTATATGGAGCGAAGGCTGGTGGAACTTCTCTTCCCACCAATAGTATGGCTCTCCAGCCAACGGCTAAACTAGCCAACCAAGGAGGCAATCCTATGTTATACGTGCATCTCGATACGAGATAGTGGCGGCAGGAAGCAGAATATGCGGGAAATCGGGGGTGGTTCTTAGGGCCGAAGAGTGCCCGCTCCGGCGGTTTGACGTCCTCGGCCTGAGCCTAACGGCAAGTAGATCAACAGCCGGCACTAAACGGCCAAAGTTCGGTGTCCTACTTGTTCAGATGTATGATAGGCTAATCGGACAATTGACTAGCGAGAATATACCGCTGCGTTATCTGGATATGACCTAAGGTAATTGGAATAAGTGTATGCCTTCAGGACAGATCCACAGAGTGGAGGAAGCCGGGTTGTCTAACAAACCAGCCAGTGTAGGCTAAGAGATGATGGGAGACGAGAATAATCCCAGGGGAACAAGATGAGGGGAAGGGAGATCATCAGAATGCTTGAGAAACGTGGTGTACGTGAAAAGCTGGCGTTGGTCTTTGCTGCTGAAACCGGTCCCGCCTAAATCTCTGCCGACCCGCTGAGCCATCGGGTCTCCACGTTCAACACCTTCGTAACCGCCTACCAACCGTCCTTTCTGCAATCTCGCTTAATTCGCCTTAATCGGGGATCGCGGGGAGAATAAGTGGGAAACAACAACAATGTCGATGACCGACGAAATGTTCGGCAGCGTGTGGGAGGTCACTGCCGCTAAATCTATGGAGAAAAATGAAAGCGCCACACCAAAGGGGGATCGCTTCACCTCTGACTAAGAGTAGTGGTAGTAGCCTAGCTATAAAGCTAGGTCGAGAACTCCTAGGGGAGAAAAGGCAAGTTTGTGCAGCGAACAAGGTATGCTACTGGTGGAAATGGTGGACGAGAACCGGCGGGGACATTGCTGCTCCATGTGGCTCTACTGATGTTTGGGAAGAAGCCAAACCTGGGAAAAATCGGTGAACCTGTAAGCGCGCCGGGTAGCAAGCAGTGCAATAGCTCCAACTGGAACCGCACAATGGAAATGCTCGAGTGAACAAGGAGAGATAGTGGACTCAATAAGCAAACTAGTGATCTGGTTTCGTTCACTGCCAGTCTCCGCCAGTGCAGTCTCTGCTAGCCGAAGCAGCAGAAACCACCTATACAAGTCGATGGGTAAAATAAGGGGCTAGTTCCACCTGTTCGAGCAACAGCAGTAGGTCGAACCAAACTAACTCTATCGGGAGTCCCAGACAGCCGCTTAGGCAGACAAAGTCGCTGGCTAGCACACTTTACTAGAAGACCTCACAATAGGAATGAAGAAGGGGTCTGTGAGGTGATGAGATGAAGGCAACTGATTGACTTCCGATGGCACAGACAGACCTTTTCTCTGTGAGGTGAAGCGGCTTTTGACCCAGAAAAATTGAATTGATGCAGGGGGCGCGGCTGAACATAGTAGTAAAAATAAAAACCAAGAGGAAAAGCAGTGATAGAAAAGGCGAAGGGCGCGGCAAATAGGAAGTTGTGTATTCCCATGTAACTGCTGTCGCTGAGCCGGACTAAAAAAGTTCGGCCTCGGAAAAGAGAAACCATGTACAAAGTGAGTTAATATTGATCTTTTCCGCTTCCGTTTCTTAATAGCCAATTGGCTATGTGGATGAAAGAGGACGCGCTAAATGCTATGTTTCCATTGTGCCTGTGCAACCTCTAAGTAACTTACAAGTTTACCTTAGTCTCATCTGATTGCCGCATCATACGCATATGCATGTTTCGTTGTATAAGGCAAGAAGCTGGGCTGAAACAGGTTAGCCGATTACAGCCAGCTAATAATTTGCATGGCCGTTTACTGGAAGATCGAGGTAAAATCTTTTCTATCAGAAAAACTAGCATCGAATTCCTAAGGAGCCTGAAGTGAATTTTTGTGCAATAGATCGGCTTTTATCCGCTGCCATCTTATCATAAGATAATCGTACGTCGCCAGGAGCCCAAATTGGATGCAAAAGATAAAAAATTATAGTTCTTTCGTCATAAGAAACTTTGCAACTAGCACTGGTGTTACTTTTAGAGAAATCCTGTATGCCTCGATCGATTCTACGTATTTAAGGTGGATGAACAGATATTGACGTAAGATAAATTGTTGGTCTTTGAGGACGACGGCGAATTGTGTGCTAGTTTTCCTACCGGGCTTAATTGACGACCCTGAATTCCGAACTTCTCAGATCAGTCAACCAGAACACGGTCGATCGGGAATTCATCAAACGGTACACTAGCCGCTAATAGCAAATCCGACTACTTCTAAAACAATTGTTCCACCTAGTGAGCACACTGCAGTGATACATGAATATAGTCTACTAATGTAACGGTCGAATCACTGAGATATGAGCCCGTGAAGAGCTCATCAAAACTGTAATTTCTCCCACTGTATGTTTCGAGTTCGTTATTTGCGTACGTTCTCCCGCGTTGCCATGATTTGTTTTCCGCAACATATTACCCTCAATGGAATAAAGCCAATCACTATTATTAGGCGAGCTCGTTGTCGTTGCAAAGAGCAAGCAGGAACTTTTACCTTTACCTCGTATAACGTCACTTAAGCACACATCAAGAACTAAAACATTCATCTTCTGTGCGTGTAAGATGCCTGCTTCGGCTGCCTTTGATGACTGTGATTATCAGTGTTTTTATTACTACCATTTCTGTTTTCTCTATACGTGGTAGTAATAATTTGACGGTTAGCTATCGTCGCGGCCTCTCTGTAAAGACGGTCTGAGCTGCTCGAGATAAGGCTGGTACCTTGTTAAAGACCTGTTGTGTGCTCAGAAGCGCTATCTAAATGTTTGTGTGTTTAGTGGAAACCTTCCTTCTGCTTGGCTGCAGCAACGGCTAATGCAAGTATTTTGGTGAAAAAACGGCGAGAGGAAGAAAGCAACTGAGGATGCCGGCAGAGTGTGGATGGCCTATGCTCTTTTTCGTTAAAATTGAGGGCAAAGGTAATGGAGGCGTGGGCAAATAACGGCAAGAGGGTAGCTCGCGAGTAATTTGATAATGACACGGCAACGCGGCGGTGCATAGTAGCAGAGAGAGATGTAAAAAAAAAGGAGGATGAAGGAAGCACACCAGAAACACAGCGCGAATCTGCAAACCGATGGTTTTCAGGGCCATGTGGCCACGACCCGGAAACTCCTTTATGCAGGCAAAGCGAGTGGAAAGAAAGAAATAGCTAACGAGTGTAAAAAAACTAGCTTATCTTGTGGACAAGCCGAACAACAGTATCCAGACAGTCGTTGCTATTAGAGAGCTGATTATAAAGGCATGGTTGCAGGACTTAAATTGTGCCGGCCTCCTCGGCGTTTTCCTCGTGTGGTAAAAACGGGAAAAAACCCACATTGTATAAGTTTTGCTCACGGTAGGCAAACGGAAAACAGTGATAGTGTGTGTTATGCCAAGAGAGATCTTAACAAAACGCCTGCAACTTCAAACCAGACCGCGGTAATCATACGCGACACCAGGAGGAGCGGGATCACTGGTGTGCCATCATTCGTGCTTTTGTATGAAGCTATGCAAAAAAGAAAATAGCTAAATAATAGAGTTACACAAGGAAATACCTATGTAAAGCCCTCTATTCTAGGCTAATGGTGAAACATCAGTCAAAGGTGCTTTAAATCGCTATATCATTGGATCGAACGAAGTTTCCTATATGAATTTTTTAAATGAATGCGGCTTGTCAATAATAATTGACGATCGAGCAATGTTTTTTTGATAATTCTTCGTTCATTTTGCTCCTGTCTGTATTTCGTGGGCTTGTCTTAAACAATGTTTATCAAAGAAGAACTCATCTAGATGTATATCATGCGACCCCAGAGTCAGTCCGTCATCAATGTAGCCTGAAACCAATTTTTTGATAATGCATTCGCTCATTATAAGTATTAGGCTATTACAAATAAAACGGGCGGACTTTAAAATTGAGTAATTTTTTAACCGTCAGCAGATAAAACAGGTAAATACTTCAGTCTTTTAGAAACTTGCAAGTGAACTCTAGCTGAGTTCACCCCAGAAGAAATGAGCTCAGAAGGAAGAACGTCTCTCAGCCTCACAAATCAACGTGGTCCGGTTTTTGTTCCTGGATGACTATAGCGGTGGGGATATTCATTGAACATTGGTGAGGTCATTAGGCAAGGAAAGCGAAAGCACAGCGTTTGAAGGGTACAAACATTTCAAGAGCAGAGATTAGAATGTTCCAGATTAGCGAACAATTGAGCAGATATCGGTACTCAAAGAAACAAGACCGCATTCTTGTCTTCGAAAAAATTTTTTTTTTCGAAAAATTTAAAGCATAACTTGTTGTCTAATAACTAATAATAATAACAATAATAGACTCAAACTGGCATTTCACATATAGCGCGTTATAGAAATATAACCCAAACACCGAAAATGCAAAAACTACGTAAAAAATGGGCCTCCCGTAAATTGGGCCAGTTGGAGTTGCATGCGATATGTTCCACGTGCAGTATGCGGAACAAAGGACCCGTCTGGAGCATACGGCCGCCATAAACATGGTTCAATCTATACCGTTAGCCGGAGAAAGGCAAAGGAGAGAGTAGCGTCGCCCTTGAGGGAAATCAAGTTCGATGGCTATACTACTTGCAACTTATCAGTTATTATGAGATACTCGTCAAAAATTAAACAATAAATGTAGTTCGGTATTTCGATTTTCTCAAGGGACTCACGGACTATTGACCCGACAATCAAAGGCACCCGCTTTTGTTGCTTGATGACAACACCAGGCTTTATTGCCATGCCTGAACCACTTCCTAAACCACCTTCCTTGAAACAAGGAAAATCTAACTTCAATTCGCTCGCCTATTCTTCGTTCTAAGTTATGAAAAGCCTTATAATTACGAGGACCTAGATAACTTAAAAAAAGGCGACTGGTGAAGAAGTATATCCCTCCATTACTTTGTGTCGAGAAGCCATAGATAGAGCAATTACGTATGAAAACGTAGACGACTGCCAGAAGCTATGAAAGTGTTGCGACAAGTGCTTAAAAAATAAAAAAGTATCACCCTAGCGCATATTAACATTAGCCCAAATAGGATTCGCTTGAACATAATTGCACAACGCCGCTTGCATGTTTGCCCCTTGTTCAGCTTAGTTTAATTGTGTCTTTATTTCAATAAAAACGTTCCTACTTAATGCGCTTATCGTTCAGAGGCCCCAGTTTGATTAATCTGAAGTAGTACACAGCAGTTTTACATTAGAAAAGTATACGTACGCATACCTAACACAAATATTTGTTCAACTGTTATGTTTTGGTTGTCAGTACTAGCATATCGTAAGTTTGACGACCGACCTTTTCAACTCAATAGGACATCCCCATGGCGTATTTGGCATTAGGCCGAAGTCCTCTTTGCTGCAACTGCGTTCTTACAATTATCAAGAGCGGTTTTGCGGCCACAGGTGCCGGTTCCTCAATAGTTACCGAATTTTGCGGCTGATTTTTCTCACTTCATCTGCCTCTATGCCAAAGCATTATATGAGAAAAGAAAGTAATTTATAAGTACATATGGTGTGACCTTTCGTTATACGATTTCCCAATTGTTTAAGTGACTACTGAAATTTTTAATAATGTATCGCATCTTACGTCCATTTTGGCCGCGAAACGATATATTCATACGAGTATAACGTATAGTCGTTGTTGAGACCTAAAGGGAAGCTTTTACCTGTAGAAAACACTATTTATTAAAAGGCTTTGGAATGTATTTCTAAAAAGTTAATTAATTAATAAAAAATTCGCTATTATGAACAGATTTTAATACTTGGTATGAATACAGACACGTAGGTGACGTGTTAGGCGCAAAATAAAAGGCTACCTTTTGCCGACCGGCGGCTAAAAGGGTCTCACAGCTTTCGACGCATGGGACCCTATCGGAAACGGCTTGAATATCGATTAAAAATAATACAAAGCAAATTTATACATATATATTTGGCCCGGTCTAATCTAAGGTAACCAGCGAACTTATAGAACAATAGATTAACCGTGGGAAGAAGTAGCCAATATACACTTTTTACCGCTTTAGTCAAAAGCGAATTTCGCCAAGTTAAAACATTAAAAAAATCGGCCCTTTCTTATCTAACCATTTGGAAACATGTGCTACCCCGCCAAACATCAATAGAAGGACATCGGTAATTACATATAAGCAAAACAATGAACGGATATACTGGATCTTACGGCCTGAACCCTGGTACTTGCGTAAAAATAGATGGGCTTGCCCGCGACCACGGAGTTCTCTCGACCACACCGTTTTTCAATTTGGAATTGAGCACGATCACTCAAATCCCGTTTAAGGAGTAGCAGTTGATTATGGTTTGTTTAGGTAGGCTTTGAATAGACAGGCTTTCGAGCTATACTCGAAGATGAACGAACTACACCCGGTCCGGCTCACGAACAGAAGCTGGCAAGGTAGTACACCTTCTATATGGGTCGTGACTGTGTCGAACACTGTCATTTGGCATTGGAAAGATAGTACTATTGCGCTGTAAAGTCTACTATTGTATTTGTTTGTTGAACGTACGTTCAAAAATAGTCGTTAATACATAGCTGCAGCTTAAAAAGGTATTTTCCTAACTAATATTAATATGAAGACCTATCAGTGGTCTTCGAGTCATCAGCACTGGCGAGATGTATTTTTTAAAAATATTTTTTTCGTCGATTCATTTTTCTAAACTTTTTTCGCAAACAGTTTTATTAAAATAGCTACATCCGCAGGCACCGCGATTGTAGTGTTTTCTGGAAAGGGAAAAACTCACGTGATAAAGAAACGTACCGGTGATATCGAGAACGATGCGCTCAATATCACGGCATTCCTAGGTTGAGAGCTAAAATTCTGCTTTACACAATAGACTCAATGAAATGTCTATTAGCTGACGGCCAGAGCTGCGTAAACTATTCACCTTCATTGAACGTTCTGATAATGAATAACACTATGAAGCTTTGCTTATACGCTTTATACTGCAACGTCTTCAGATCTACATTTCTGTCGAAATCGGTGGAGCCGTTGAAGTGGCACATTACCTAAGCCAGACAACGCAATGAAAAACTAATACCTACAGTGAGTCACTCAAATATATAATACAATGGCCGACAAACCACCATTCTACGCTGAAGAATGAAAAGCTACCATTGCTTCGATATACGCAAACACAACCAGACCGAGCTGACGGAACTTCGAATAACTCGATGCGCTACGACAACGAACGAGGTTCTGTCAGCTTTCTATAATGCCCAAGCAGACAACACTGCCTCCGGTAATCAGGACAAAACACATAATTTCTAGGGTAACAACGGTCAATAATCGGACAATGGACCAGTTCCACAAAGGGTGACGAGGGTCAAGCAAGAAACTTGAAGCAGGAGAAGCTTCAGATCATGCGGAAGTCAAATAAAAAAAAGCGCAGTACATGAAGCGAGTGAAACTTCATGATTGAAGATAATTAATAGCTGAAATAACAATTTCTAAAGGGTACATACAATTATACAACACGGAGTTATAATGTTTGCCTAATTATAATGCTTGTAAAACTATTGTATTAATTAGAACTGCGAATTTCGTATGTAGCAACTATGTAGTCAGAATCTACCCTATTTTATACGGGGGCCACTTTTGGAACCACACAGCTGCTGGCACTGGATAGGCTTGGCCGGCAGTTAACCCTTCCGTTTTGCTTTACGTAAATACACCTTGGGTACAATAGACCTGACCTGATGATAATCAACCCTTTTATTTCGCCACCATTGACCTGCGGTCAGGTTATTATTATTATTATGAGGTCACGTCTGTGGGAGTTGTATGCATTAATATTAAGGGATAATAGTACAAATAATCAGTAATTGAATTTTCTAAATGAGCCAAGGCCAAAATTGAAATATTTGTTTCCACGGCGGTCTTTGTTCCGTTTCCGATCGTTGCCGCGACCCTGGTATATAGTTACTTCTGCACATTTTAAGCTAGTTTAATAGCAGACAACATCGTACATGAGCCAGCATTCATCCTCTCTAACGAACAAGTCACTTATAGCTTTGTAGGATTAGGGATGTATGATAGTCACACGCGCAAAAAAAAAAAACAAAAACAGCCGTAGTGAAAACACTACACGACAGCGATGCGAAAGCTGAAATAAATGACTGTGACAGAGCCGTTGCCGAGACAATAGCCTCACGTTCCTAATCTGGCACAGAACTGAAGAGAAACTGGCTAGCGCTAATAAAGTGGGCAATGCTACAATATAAACCATGCGAAAAATTCACAAGAACGGAAATTTGATTATCATATATATTTATAAGCGGTTTTAGCCGCAAAAAGCTACATAATTAGGCTTCAAGTGCATGGATATGAACGCAACCAACCACCGCAGATGTGGGGTAATATAATACACAACTACACCATAATAGATCCCACAATTACAACAAAAAATTCGTCTTACACAATCCAGCCTAAAAGCATAACGTCTATACGGCTGGCACACTTAAATCCATTACAAATAAGCAACTAAGCCGGAAAAAATGATCAAAACTTAGATCAACCAGTGTCTTTCTTACCTTGTCCCGTACGGCTAGAAATGGCTGACATACCTCAAGTAGCCCAAAAAGTCATCTAAGTTTATAAAGCTCTAATAATCTATTACAAACGGCTGGATCGTGGTTTATTTTCCATTTTATCTATACCATCCAATTTGGTCTTCGGAGACGCTGCAGAATAAACCTAGCCCTAACGCATACTCAGAAAGGTATTACAGCGACATAGAAGGGAAGAAGCTATTAGCAACAATATTCGTTAAAAAGAAGCTGACCTGGTTGATGAAAACATTTTACTAAATATCCTAGCCTTAATAAGATCCTGTGAAACTCTGCCAGTTGTCTTCTAGCTTTAGCCAAATATGTGCAACGAAGAATACTGATCAGTAGCAAATGAAACCATGTTTAGTACCTTCAGAGCACGAGTATTTCTGGAACCCTTTTCTTCAAATACATAACCGCTGCATTACTTGCAATTAGTAAAATGATGTAATGACGTAACATTTCTAATTTTCCAAATTCCCAAATAATATGGGAAACTAGATTATAGAAATTAACGACGAATTACCTAGGGTGGATAATTTGTTCAAGCAGTATTAACTATCAGCGTAAGCACTGCCGAAGCAACGCCATAAATTCAACAACAGTGACCTCCATGTTTAGATCAAAGATGGACGCTTGCTCCGTGTACACAAATTTAAGCGCCTATTCTCGATCCTTTCATATATCTTTTATATGAACAAAGATCATATCCAATACATCTTAATCAAATTGAAAGTAATAACACTCTGGGCAAATTCTAAACAGTATAAAGCGTGCACTACGTGTAATATCCAAGTGTAAAAAATGAAAAGATAGAAGATACCATATATATATATATATATATATATATATGGTATCTTCTATCTATATATGATCGCGTCCCATTTGGGGTCGCATCATCTAATTATTAATATCGGTTAATAAACTCACTTTCATAAACCAATAATTGAAGAACGGTTCAATAACCACACCGCTCACATCGTGACGGTGGTGATGATCGACGACCTCTCTCGTAGTTCAAGAAGCGACACGGAAAACCTATCGTTCATTCTGGAAGAAGCAGCGATGGCAGCAAGATGGGTGGAAAAATCCACCAAAACCTGCTAACTGCGACCATCATTTCGGCCTCCCGTTACTCGACATACTGAGGCCTAACGTCCTGCTCTTGAAAACGCCCTCTAGCCCTTGGATCACTCGTGTACACTGTAGAACGGTGCGGCTGGATGAATCAGTTGGCGTTCACAGCTATAACGTCAGACGTACATGCCGAATGTAAGGCCCATCTACCGTCGCTAAATAATCCAGTTGTCCCTGTGACACAAGACGTTGTTCTTATAAATGAATTCCTCATTGTGGTGCAGTTATAAATCGGCATAACGTATAGTATGTACCCATTAAAATTAATAGAGGAGACAGCAGTGAGTAATATAGCTAGCATTCGTATAACCTTTACGTAAAAAAGTAACTTTATTTGTACGCACAAATACATGTGTTTTGAGCTGGTAAGGCTGGTCTAGTTGGGACTTGTCCGTCTAGATTTAGAAGCTGACATCTGCATGCTTTTACATGTAATTTGGATCATAGATAGAATTGTTTGAAGGTACAATGTTTCTGTATGTTTCTGAAAGGCCATCCTATAACACGCCTCGGTACCCATACTGCCTAACATCTGTATGCCTCTTATAAAAATCGAAGTTTCCTCCAACTCACATCATCAACCCCCACATTGATTCAAATCTGTTCCAAAAGAGAAATGCATGCATCGATACTTAACACTAAAGAATCACAAGTAAGAACGCGTAGAGGTTTGAAAAACTGCTGATCCGTGAAGCGCCGTATATAGATGCATATAAAATGCGCAGAAAAATGGTGCGCGTATGTACCGACATCGCAGCTGCTCTGCTTTTTAAATATTTTATGTTCGTTGAGGCGCTTACTTGTTCCTTTTTACAGGCCTGCTCGTGACGTCGTGCAACAGTACGTACGGACAGCGTCGGCGGGTTTACCGGCGGCTACAGCAGGAGCAACTCGTTTCGTTTACTTCTTTATGAGTAGACCTTCTATTATGTGTCTGATAGTCATTTGCGTGAGCTGCTGTTTGCCGCCAATTAAGTCGCATCTGCAATCGTTAACCCCAACTCTACTAATGGACCCGCTTACATGGGCGCTTCCCTTGCAAGACTTCACCGCATGTGGGAAATCCTTTCCTGCTGTCGCCTTCCCTGCATCTTACCTACATGAACGATAATAATAGTAATAACGATAATAGTGGCAGATAGGTAGGTGAAAAGGACTAGAAAACCCTTTAGTAGTTTTCTCTCGACTTCTAGAGGATGGATGCGCTAAGCGCAATAATCTCGCGCTAAGTGACGACAAGTGGTCACCAATATCTGTACCTTTGTCAGCACCCCTTCTACTGCCACTAGTAGAACTCTGTAGCAGTAGAAGCTGGTAGAACCACCACTGATGCTGCACTTTTTCTAACCACTTGGCTACTTTGGGATGATGGCGGTGAAGGCAAGAGACTCGATAGCCGCGCGGGTGGTAGTGGCAAAAAACCGTCGGCCGAACAATTCGGCTCTGTAAGTCGGGTTTGCTAGGCTTAGCTGCTTGGTCCATCATTGGCTAAAACGTCGTCGTTGATGAAAAAGCTCATTGAAAGAATCCTTCTCTTCTATCGAGAAAGCTGTCCGCACAGCGCTCTTACAACCGCTACGACCATTACAACTAGTGCTCTCAAGAAGTGGCCAGAACCAGCAAGGTACAGGACGAAACAGGCCATGATGGTTGGGGGCAAAAGAGGCTATAAGACGGACGAGTGAACACTATAAATGCTTAAGCGACCAAAGGGCAAATTTGCTCGACCACCCCATAACCCGTTGTCTATCCAGCCAGCGACTTCAACGGCAGTAAAGACCATTGCTTTCTTTCTGTATCGTCACGGCTACTTCCCACTACTACTATTAGCCTTTATCACGATCACTTCACCTTGATCCATAACTGTTAACTGCGTACGGCATGCCATAACAATAGTAAATTTCTTCCAAAGGTCACGATGCTTTCTCTCAGCTTTTGGTTGATCTCTACGAGCGCTCGTCACCGGATAAACGCCTCAAAACGACAAAGCGCTTGCCATCAGCTTCATGCAGAACTAACGAATCGGTAGATCGACCATTCAGTGAGGGTTGAAATGGGGTTGGTTTGAAAAGCAAGCTAGAACAGATCACAGAGCGGAGGATAGGTGTCCTCTTTTTTGGGTATTAGACCGAAGGCCTGGAAAAGAATGCAGGGGCGACTTGGGGGCGTTCAGAAGGATGTTGCCCGTGGGATAAAACGCTGCTGTCGGTTGTGGAGTTCCTTAATCCCTGATAAGGGCCAAATACCCGCTGAGACCTTCCGCCGCCTCGCGAATCTAGCATAGAAACACAGGACGAGCAAGACGAAGGCGACGCTCGCTAAGCAAGACGGGCAGGGCAGCCGGCCACTCGGCGACGAGTGGCGTATGGCGTACGGGAAACTAGCAGTGGTAGCACAATCAACACTGACATGGAGATTCTTTCATTCTCTCGCTGTCTGCGGAAAAATGGCTTGCGTTGGAAGGCTCGCGGCCTGGGATCCGCTGCCGCCACCACCGATGCAGCTGGAAAATTGGGGGGCGAACAGCAGAATTGGCAGAACTGACGCATACTGGCCCTTTAACAGGCCTGCTGCCTGCTTGGGGCAAAACGCCACTAGCGGCAGGCGATACTGGCCGTGGTAGTAGTATTAATTAACGATCGAGCGATATCTCAGCTATGAACCGACCATGTAAAGGCCCGTCGAAGACCGGTCTTTCTTTGTTTAGAGGGGTGAAGGTAACAAAAGCTCCTATCCTGTTCCTATATCGCCTGCCGTATAAAGAGGGACAGGTCAGTGGGCAGATAAGTGTAGCTAACTCACTGTTTACTAGAAAAAAAAAAACGTGTCAAATAAGATGGGAACATCCAACCTACGTTATTAAATAAGCTAAATCCATCCTCAGATTGAAAAAAAACACTGTTTTACAGTTTGACGACTAAGTCGATGGAGAGGTACAATAGCTGCAAGATTGTGAAGCTCAACCTCTAGCTTTTCGGGACGACAAGAACGACTTAATTGCTTGACGAGAAAACGGCGATTCACAAGGGCTACATTTAAATCTTTAAATTTAGCGTAGATATTACGCATGTTTTGGCAGGGGGAATATTGTTGGTTAACAAAATGCTTTGATGCTACCTGATGATGGCGTAACGGGCCTCCTTGCTTGACTTCCCCAAATGATGCCCATTTCGTTGGGTGCTAATTGAACTCTGAGTAATGGCTTTCCGTAATGCTGAACTTGGAAAGCTCATCGGCGTGAAAGCCGAACGATACCGTCGCCTGAGCAAGTACTAACTCAATTACTCAGTGCCAGCGACTTCCCTATGCGCGTGTAACCGATTACGGGGTATTTTAATAAATATAGTTGCAGCTTGGTCTTTAGCGTTAAGGCAACTACTTTAAACAGCTAGCACCGTAGCCAACGGCTGAGGCTAACGATATGCGAATTATGCTTAATTTACTACGTATGATCCAAAACGTCATAAATAATAATGTTTACGAATCACCACAGCCTCGCTTGTTCAGAAATATCGTCTGTCCTTGCCGGCAATCAAAGGCTGCAAATTTACATACATAGGTCGATAAATAGCTGGTAAACCTCTGCTGACTTGTCACACATACACAATAGTGTATTATCATATTTTTATCATACTCACCTCAATAGGTGCACGAAGACACTCGAACGTTAAAGAAAAGCATGACTGACGTTGACGATTTTCTACAAAATTTCAGTACTGCGGCTGCTAAGGAAAAATGACATTGGCCGGCAGCTTTGTCCTTAGATACTTACGCGCAGAAAGTAGGTTGGCGAACAGCTATTTAGAGACGTGCCAAAGCAAATTTTTCCTCTGGAACGGTGTTGCTCGCTCACAATCGTTTTATTCCGTCTGTTATCACACCAAAACTAGCAATTACAAGAAGGACCATAATAGTACGATAAGGACAAAGAAATTGATTCGTGTTTGTCCGCGATTCGCTTGCTATTGAATAATCACGCAGTGAAATGGGACGCAAAACGTCCAAAAATACCGCCAACGACGAACGAGCCGTCGTCTAGGGAATTTCCTCTGCAAAAATAAGCCGACGCATTATAAAATATGCGATACCGAAATCAGAATTCAGCAGAGATACGACGTTACTAATAGGACCGACAAGTAAATAAAATGTCTGCACATAAAGTGTTAAATTGTTCACGCTTGTTACAAAACAAGGGGGGCAAAAACAAACTAAAGTCGAATTCTGTAGCATCAGCTAACTCTGGTGATTTACCTTTGATGTTGCTACGAAATGGCTTCTTTTCTTGCATGTAGACCGGCAGACCTTAAAAGTCCCATAGCTAACCGTGAGCCAGGTACAAATTGAGCCGGGCACAAAGCAGGATATTCAAGACTTTTTCAAATTACGACATCATTTGGCTACTGTGTCTGTTGCCTTCAGCGTAATGTTATTTCAGGCGGAACTATGCACACATCGTTTGTGAAGTCTTCGCAGTGAATGCACGCCGTAGAGAATATGATCACCGCGTTTTTCTCTTTGTTTTATCTGGATCGTTTCGTCTGCTGTTTTTTTTCCATTTTGATTTCCATTCTAAAGAGACTCTGTCTATTTAAGCAGACCCAGTGCGTTGTGCCCTTTTACACTGTTTCCCATAGTCACAGCTACAGCTGAACAAGGTTGCATCATAGATGTAAGCCGTTCCAGGGGCATTCGTCTGCCTAAAGGTGTCTCTGTTCTGACGCACACAATCAACAAAACACTGTTTAGAAAAGAGGTACGGGGAACGCAAGGAAAACTGCCACTGCCCCTGTTCCTTTTAGTGACGCCTGCTTGCTCTGCGCAAGCATTGTTCCTCGCCGTATGATTGCCTCTCTCTATGCTAGGAATTCGGAAGTAAATTCGCAAAGTATTGTACGCATGTAGCCATACAGTGCACAGCTAAGATTACTGTGTGGAAAGCGAACGACCTAGGATGATAAAAACAGTAGAAAGTTTTTTTTCTTCATTGAGGACGTAGACAACGTGGTCTGAGCTTGCTAGTATCTCTACGATGCTGAGTCTCCTGCGTTTCACTTTTGTGGCCGTGGAGGTAATATCACTCTACTGCCATTATTAGTACGTATAATGTCAGCAGCAATAGTAGAGTGTGACTCGATCGAGCAGAGGTATTGAACTTTACCCTCACCTATGGCGACCAAAAGATTGCAGGATTTATGGAAAAAAAAACTTGAGGTTTACGATTAAATATGGCAGTGGAACACCCAAGAAGAGACAAGCGAGTTCTGGTCGCGGACCACCGTTTCTTGCTGTTAAAAAGTGATACTTCCATCATCACGACGACTGCTACTACTAGGACTACTATAATTGCAGCTCCAAAAAAGAACGAAAAGGCAATACAGCTGCAGGCGGTAGTTGAACACAGTTTGAGTCATTCCCCAAAAACCCCCAGGTCTTCTGACCTTGCGTCGTCGTCCCTTAAGTCGGCTATTATCGTCGCAGTAAGAAAGGGGTTGATGTAGACGTCACAGTTGTAAGCACTTGTTCGATTCCGACTACTCAATGCGACGAATGACGTTAGCGCTGTCACGGTTTTGACACTCCCTGGCTAATCTTCGTTTGGCTGTCTACCTGCCTTCCTATCTTTTCCTTTTTCTTCCCTTTGTTTTTGTACTTTTCCTCCCCTCTCTCGCGCACGGTTTTCGGCAACGTTTAGGTGCTATGCTGTTTGTAATATTCATAGCATTGAAAAGGCTTGCTTTGAACAAGACGCAGCCCTCGTTGTCCTTGCGGCTGCTACGGCGTACCCGCACCGAGGAGGTCGTAACGCGGGCCACCGTTCAAGACCTCGAATCCGAGCTCACAAAAAAAAGGTTAGGATGTTCTTATCTTATCGGAAAGCCACAGCACTATAAGTTAGACTGTCACCGTATACACAGCGGGACGCTTATTCATTTCGGTGCAGACGCGGAAGCAGTAATGGCAAGAGCTGCCGTCTGGCCACATATCATCCGCAACCAGACAGCGTACTGTTTCTTCAATAGAGTAGCATTCGAATACTGCCGACTACGGTTCACGGAGCATCAGCGTATCCCCAGATGGAGTTCTCGATTGTTGAGAGAGCATCATGCTTAGCGAAAAGGTTTCCCCTGCCTGAACTGTCACCATCTATCGCACCTCCTTCAACCGGATGGCAACAGCTTAGACGACAACTTGGTATTACATATAGCAAATATGTAATGGCGTAAATGCAAAAAAAAATACTTCTGAACAAAATAAGCCTATATCAACAATATAGTTGTATCCTTCTAGACACTCACTGGATACTAGCAATATATTTCATTTATCAAAATTGCTTTTAGCAGTACTTCGGGTATGATACGCTTGTTGGTAAGTTTAGCACCTTTGAGGTGTGACGTAAATTACTTGCAAGTACAATAACTCTACTGTCAATCTTACAGCGTTCCTATAAATAAGCAAGGCAAAACATGTCAAATCTACCCGCAGGGTAACCAATTTTAGATAGAAACCGCTTCAAAACAATAGCGAGTTCTTTGTGTGTTGCACTACTGGTTGATGTTTGCAATGTACAGCTCTCGCAGTTTACGTCCGTTTTCTGGAAATACCTCAGTATTCTGAGTTTTACATCCGGTACCGTCATCATACATTCCATCGTACAGTTGCCTTCCAGAACGAAGTGAAATCTATCTATGCCCGGATTCGTACCTAGCCCACAACGTATCCCTAAGATTAGCGGGCAAATACGCTACCTATTAGGCTATCCCTGGTACTTCCGATGCCAACGTAGAGAACGTCTATTTGGGGGAAGTTTGTATGCTTGCCGGGAGCCATGAAGCCCTTATAACCTTCCGCACTCATTCACCACTTGCTATTAGTAGAGTATTAAGTCTTATTGAGCTCTCGTAACCTCAACTCATTTCTTGCGACGTTTTCCACTTTCGCTCATAGGTGTTTAAGAAGAGGAATATAGAATACTACGTAATTTTGCCTAAAGAGAATAAGCTGAACGAGGCACAAGGCTGTGTAAAAAGGGTGACGGAACCTGCATCGAGACGAATCGTCAGGCAAACGAGAAGTTCGCAATTAACCAAGCACCTATCGTCATTTGAAGTAGAATGTAGAAACTGCTGCTACAGCTACTGGAATAAATATTGACCACGCAGTGGAGTGCTACGAGTCGGTGGACAGCAGAAGCTAAATGGCAGATGACGCTGAGCAATGACGAGGTTGGGCTCTTATAACCTGGCACTGGTTCACTACCACTCTGCAATGTGACTATAGATTAAGTAAACAAAGCTATGAAAGCAGTAGGGCTGAAACGTCGTACTAGCTGCAATAATGGGGCAACTTCATATTATACGGACGACCGCTAACCCCTAAGCTATACAAGGGACGTCGCTACGCTGAGGGTTCGGCTATCGAAAGATTGACAAGCTATAGTGGAATTCTAAAGGTCATGGGATGAGAAGGCAGTTCGAGCTGTATTTGTCGTGGTCATTTGTTACCTGTCGCTCTCCGTAGACGCTCGTACGCATGACCATTTTGCTCCTGTGCTCATAGGTGAGATATTCTTTGTCTTGACGATCAATTATGGAAGGGTTGAACGGAAAGGTCCTGAAAAGGATGTGTAGGCATGAAGAAAATAGATAACCAGCTAAATCATGTCTCTGCAAACGGCTGTATGCGTATGGTTGGAAAAAACTGGAAAGGAGGGACAATGAAGTGTGGCAGCTTGACGCGTACTATATTCACGCTAGCCGGATGTTTTGGACGGAGACTCAACGCCTCACCCGTTTGTCGCATGCCCGCTTAGTATCCGCTTCGCCCGCTTATACACAATCCTTCTATACCCTCTGCTTGGCGAGTGTAAAGGAATCCTGCGGGATACTAAAAATGGAAAGCGTCGCTTTCAATTGCCACCTTTTTCGTCACTGGGGATAGAATTACTCCGACATCTCGCACGGGCTGCTTCCGTGCTATTGCAAGACCCTCAAGCTTTTCAAAGCTAGCGTTCCTTCCACCGACCTAACTCCAGAAATGGCTCCTACCTCCTCTGCAGCACCCTTATTGTGCGTTAGCCTACTTCACTAGCTTCGCCCCTGCATTGACGCCTTTGTCAACCAGCCTACACTTACTGCTTTGCCTGCCGCCCCTAGAGAAGCCCGCGCTGCTGCTGTAGCAAAACGAGTACAACGGGCAGCTGATAGGAAATTTGGAGGGTGAGCAACGTAAGCAGACAGACAATACGGTCGGTATATGCCACTATACGAAATGGTGTCACTTTTGTTGCCAACGCCAGAAGACCTTTCGTACCTACGTTTAGCGGCCGGGAATAGGGTTAACTCCTAGCCTTCTAGAAGGGATGAAAGCGCAAAAGTAAGTTCACGCTATACACCCTGTTGCCGAGAGCACTGTAACGAAAGCACCACGGTCCCAGCACTCAGCCAACCTAAGGCTCAAGTTAAGAGCTCCACTTGTCGGGAAGGTAGGCAAGTCGAACCCCTCGAGGGTTGACGACGCTGGCGGTGATGGCGGTATTCTCTGCGAGATCTGCAGCAGAGAATGCTGACGGGTGAGCTCGGTGGCTGGTTGAAGGATGGTGAACTGGCGTACGCTTAATACGGACTAGCAGATCATATATAACCTGGCGCTTTGCTCTACCGACCACTTTTGCAAGTCTCTGCAAATATTATCTACTTCAGTTGTTGCCAACGGAACGATCTTATGGATTCGTTCGATTCATGGAATCACCAAACGGCCTGTTGCTGCCTTCGTCTCGATAAAGCGTGTCCTCAAGCCTAGCATCTCTCTCTTTTCGTTTTTTTTACTTTATCCACAAGCGCAAATGCGTTGTGGGACTAAGCAGGTTCACAAAGGATGCGTTTGTTGTTCGTTTTGCTTTGTATGTTAGAAAAGCGGCTTGTAGCCAACGGAGGCACCTCGATGGCCCTCCACTACTACGACCTCATTTAAAAGGCAATAGAGTTGCATTGCTTGTGTTTAGTCCTACCACAGGCTAGCTTCAAAGGATCCAGTATGCCTTCTGCTCTTGGGTAAAGAGTGAAGGAATTGGGACACGGCGTTTAAGATCCAAGATTGTCCAAAACGTAGGTTTCTCTTTGGGTCATCATTGTTCAAGACTTTTGGATGGTCTAACTCAAATAGGTCTTCCGCACCTAAATTTTTCTGTGGATTTCCAAATAATTCAACGGCTTTGCTCAACAAGAGGCTTACATTATAGTAAAAACCACTCCTCTATAGGGTTTATGCTTAAGCGATTCCGAATTGTTGAGATTTTTTACACTGCTTAAAAAAACAAGTATTTATGGCCTTATCCTTTGCTTAGTCAAGAACTAGTTTCTAAGCCACAAAGCTTAGCTCTGCATACTTAGTACCGTTAGTAAAGAAAAAATACTTTTCGATAAAAGAACGATTTAAAGCGTAAAAGGTGATCAATATACAATAATTAAATTACCTAAAAATTAGGAGGGTTAATACCAAGGAGTGCGCAATCATGTATCCTGATTAGAAAAAAAAAAACAATACGCAACAACTGAAACAATAATCTTTCTGTGAATAGTTATGTCCTTATTTACCTATTCATAATCAAAAGCTCCGCACAAATGTATTGCTAAACTTCTGCGGAAATTTATATTACACATGCATAGTATCTTCCATGCCTCAGACCAATAGTCCAGTGCTATCTGACTCCACCATTCTGCTAGATACTTTTTGTACACTCGATTATTTTGTCTTGTAGAACCCCCCGCCGTTTCACACTTTGTCATTTGCCATTTTCGGATTCTTTTTTTCCAATGCCACAGCCGCTTATATACGAATCGCTTCATCAACGTCGTCTCGAGACTACGTGTTTTGGGCACATTTATCTCGCGCTGAAAATCTACATACACAACATCGCCAGGTAATGCAAGCCGCCTTGACGTGTCGACTCCTTCGTACCTCCCAGGGCACTTGCACGTACATGCAACGAGGCACCAGGGTTTTTAGCCACGAAGCGGTATCACGAGGTATTCGCTGCTGGGTCCAGCCGGTTGGGATGAGAATTGCCCATCAATAGAATTCAGCGTGCTAATTAGTTTGCGCACGACGCCATACACCTGGTGGCATCTAGAAACGTGCACGAACTAGGAATCTTTTCCGATGCTACGTCGCGTGGCGTTGTAGTCACCTTGCCATTACCCATCGCTCGGTTATTTTCTTTCTGGCGCATGAATCTGCCTGCTCACAAAAGGCTGTCAGCCCTGGCTATTTCTCTTTTCCCTCTAGTTCTTGTCAGGACCGATGTCAGGCTGCAGTTGGGTTAAATATTCCACAATCCGTCTTTGTGTGAATATTATCAAATGGGTGGATAATGTGCGGTAGTTGTAGCTGGAGCTGGCCAAAGTCAACGAGGCAGACGACAGGTCGAAACAACGCCGCTGTCGCTAGCAAGGAGGCCGAGAGCGCGATAATTCGGTAATATCTTTTGCCACCACTACACTATATGTATATTTATTTCGAAATTCAGATATTTGCTTCGAATCTTCGAGCATTTGCTAGGGCACCCCCTTTGTGAGGTGAGCATGGTTCTTTAGCTTTATGAAAAGCTAACTACATTTTAATTAACAAACAACTATTGCCGCAAAACCATTAGTTCAGGAACACAAAATACGAGAAAAATAAATGCAAGCGGACTGTATAGTAGTACTAATTAATCCTAACGCTCTACGTAGAAGGCTTCGTGTGGTAAAGAATGTAGACTATTATCGTTCGCGGTTGCACCCGTCAGCGCTATATCTAGGTACACATCTTCCAATGAACTATTTACTGTGGGGCTGTTCCTTATATATTCGTTTCATATATATACAGATATAGTCGTGGTAAACACTAAATAATCACGACGTTTTTTGCTTCGTTAAGTGTGACATATTGTATAGTATATGCGATGATGCTAATTGACGGTTTTCTAATAGACGCCGTCCAAACTATCTTTCATTGGTAAGAACGTTCTGCTTCATTGCTTCTAATGACAAATCGGTGACATAAATCCTTACATGATATATGTGTCGCTTTGTTGTATCAAAAATAGCTTTAGTACAATAGGCGTCAACCAGCACCAAGCAACATCAGGCAGCAGTATGCTCTATAGAAAAAGACCCAGTTCACAGTCGCATAGACACACACATGGACGCACTATTTTTCTCTGTATGTAGCACCCAAATGTCGGCAGAGAACGACCCAGAACACGACCTAATTTCGCTGCACGGGGCCTGCCGCCTGCGCTGAGCAACTGCTTAAATTGTCGTTCTAGCATACTCAATATGTCCGTAGGGCGAGGCACCGTATCATCTGAGTAGAGAGACGCCACATTTATTTTCGTTATTAATAGTATTAAGCGGCGATGAGCTCAAACCTGCCCATTGCATTTAGGCAAAGCGCGACCTAGCTGCTGTAGGCCGAATACGGCTTGTTGGGAAACAGGGCTACGTCACAGGGCTGTACGGGGCAAGAGGAAAGGGCGCTCCGCGGTTCCAGCCGCTGCTAAGGCTGGCAATTTAGATGAGATAACGTAGCTGTGAAACTGAATTGCTGCGGGACGTGAATACATTTCGCCATTGATACGAAACCAAACTATTGCGGCGTTTCTAAGTTGAGTCTGTAAATGCGTACCTGTAAGGCACCGTTGGCCTGTACTTTCTAGCTTTGTCAAGCCGAAAGCTGTTCTAGCTGCTTCTCCCGACGCGGTGCGGTGCGACGCGGTGCGGTGCGACGCGGTGCGGTGCGACGCAGTCCGTTGAAAACGAATGACACGGCGCGATCTTTACTGTGAATAGTTGTAAAAACTTCGTTTTTTTGAACTGGAACTGCGGTTGAATGCATTTAGTCGCAAATGGTGAATTGAATAAGTACATAAATAGAAGTTGTCCTGAATCCTCAGGACGCATTATTTTGCCTGCAGAAGTGTTCCACTCAAAGGGTCGCTGGTGTGACGAAAGAACTTGTAAAGACCAGTTCGTATATATAAGACCATACGTCTTAAAGTTCGTGCCATATACCAATCGATTTTACCCTGTGAACCGTATCTTAGACTTCAGTGAATGACCATCACGGTGACGTGCACGATACTTAATACCTCAAAAAAACGTTTGGGCATCAAATGCAGAACACGCTGGAGTTAACAGGCAAAAATCTTTGCACAGCTTAAACGAATTTAGCCATATTCTAATTTGAGCTTGATCTATAATGTTTCATTATGTGCAATAGAATTTGCTGGAATTTCTCCTCGTAGTGCTGGGTCGTGGAAAACGTTAGGTTTCCCATAGAATAATGAATTTGTCGACCAAATGAATTTGAAATGACATAGGAGTGTTTTGAGGAGTCACACTAGCTCGTACAGAGCTACTCAGTATAGCTCAGCCTCCCTTAGTGTTCGCGAAGCCTGTGTAGAGGCTTCACAGTTGAGAAAGGCCATTCCATTGAGGGAATTACCGATCATTGACCATATAATTCGGCTAACGAACTAAGTTGAAAATGGGTAGAGCGTTGAAATCGATCGACGACAATGCTCCATTTTCTACAACCTCTCCTTTGTAGGTGATGTAGACAGAGATGAAGCACTCATACAATCCACTTCACATTAAGCCTACTCATATATGTGTAAGCAGCAATAAAGCCTTGTAATCACCCTAATTTAGATCATCATAATCTGTATCGGAAAGTTTTGCTTTTAGCAGTCATGGCCGCTAAAAATGTGTTGAAATCAGCCAAAAGTCTTTTAAACAATACTTCAAGTTTATCAGGGCACATGTAAACAAAACGTGGGGGCCAACAGAGATATTTTTCAAGATAAACTGGTGATTGATTCGTTACATGATAAACAACAATAAATTATTTATATGGTATTAGTAATTCCCTCGAATGAACTTGAGGATAGAGCAGTAACTATAACAACATTTAACACTAAGTTTCGAATTCCGTTATGGAGAATAGCGAAACAACGCTCGTCAGGGTTTCATCAAGTTACTTTTAAGCTTCAATCGAAAGGTCGATAGAAGAAGTCACTTAGTCCTTTTTTTCTCCGATTGATTGTTGAATCTAATACATTGAACGACTTAGGCCCAGCGCAACGCTATAAAATTCTTTTATGGACATATATTTATGGCTAACAAAAAAAAAAAAACGGTTATCATCCAATGAACGAATGTTTAAGACATAAATAAAGCCTTCTCTAATAATTACCCTAGCTCGACGTACATAGTTCTTTGATTGTACATGTTGCACTTATTTACGAAATTGCTCACTTGTTCGATAACAAAACCGACGCTTAGTTAAGCAAATATCGGCAGAATATCAAACAGGCACAGACTAAGTAATATAGGGTTGCGGCACAAAATACGAGTCGTTCCGCTATACAAGTAATAGCTTGGTACGGAATTATGTCTCTCTAGCCTAAAGTCTTCTAACAATAATGTTTTTTTGAATAAGCAAGCACAAGACAACTTCCTGGTCTCATTTAGGAAACCTATGACGCCTCAAACTCCCGTTTGGTTATATAATGCATTTACAGTTAACGATTAAAGTATCCATCACGTACCTGTCATTCAGACGACGCCAAACAGACGTGGATCTTTCGTTCCTGATCCAGCATAGCTATGGTGTTCCATAATGGAATTAGTCAGCTGCTAAAATGGTTTCTGTACAACTGTGGCCGTTGTCACTCAGCAACATCGTATATAATTGGGAAACTGACATTCAAAAACTCAACGTCTGGAGACAAACGGTCGCAAATTTGCCGCTGAAACACGGACAGACAACTGTAACAGAACAGAAAGAGATGAGAGACGGCCTGACTGACGAATTTGTGAACACTGGGCAGTGAAGACTGTTTTGGCGCTTCGATAGAGAATGACCGTCCGGAGTCGTCCCGTACGACTAATCCTTGTGCTAAATGTGGGCGGCGCTACTAGTGGCGGTACTGGCGCCCGGACCGAAGAAGGGCAAGAACTGAGGCCGCTTTGGGCCTGGTTAGTGCTGATTAATGGTGACCCAGGGGGAAGGGAAGGGACTAGAGACAGTTCGAAGCCAACAAAGCAGTGCTCCAGCGGTGACCCTCTCGATTCCCCGCATTAACTTTACTTCCCTGCGCTGGTTTACCATTCGTGTACAAAGACTGTCGTGGCCACTTTCGAAGGAGTAGCACTGAAGTAACAAAAAAAAGCAGCAATAGCGGAAATAGCAGTCGACGTAGTCGTCGTTCCTGCTAAACAACAAAAAAAAAGATTAGTGTTGTTGTCAGGTGCCAAAACAGGACAAGGGCCAGGCGACCCTGTGCGACCAAATCAAGCTAGCTTTGATGGTCAGCCAGCCAGCAACAAAGACTTTGTTTGCACTCCAACTGGCTTGAATGACTGGAGACGAGGATAAGAAGAACTGGACAGAAAAGAAACAACAAAGAACAGCTTCTAGGCGTGCAAGCTTGTCTGGATTAACGATTGCGAATACAAAGACGTTGGTGGCCAAGGTTCCCTGCCCAAAGCGCGAACCTTGCCGTGAAGAGCCTATTGACGGTCCGGCAGTAACAGCAGCAGACCGCAGCATTGAAAACGCGTGTGATGTGCAATGGAGAGTGGCGAATTACGGGCGCAAACGCAAAGAGTCGAACATGACAGCGTCGGTCAGACCATCCAAAATCTGCGCTAGCTGGTCCTAGTTCAGTTCCTCCAGTTGTCATCTCTAAAAGTAACTAAGTGGTGGATAGCAACCTCAGTCACTGGCTTATGTTAGCTGGATGCCGAGGCGGATACATAACGAGAGGGCACATTGACAGGAGTGAATGGACGACACATACTGAAGGAGAGTCAGCGCGACCAAAACAAAAAGTTAGAATGGCCGCGCGTGACACCCATTCCTTCGAGCTGAGATCCACCGAATCATGGCGACAGCGAAGACGGGGCGGTGAAGGCCGTCGCTGTAGAAGAAACAAAACACCGCGTAACCTCAACATCTCCCAGCCCCTGGCAAATAAAAAAAAGCTGAGGTTGCTGCTATAAAAAGTCGTCCTTTTCTTCGCTTTTGTCAACTAACATGTCAAGGAGGTTTAGAGAAGTGCAGAGTCGTGTTGCTTACCGTGAAAGCAAGGCAAGTCCGCATTGTACAACCAAGAGGCGGGAAGAGGCAGGAACAAAAAGGCTGGACCTTCTCGGCTCCGTAATGTCCTCGAAGTTTAAAATTAGTGACGGAAAACAGTATACAACAAAAAAAAAGGCCGGCTTTGGTTTCACCAAGTCTTCCCTCGAACACCGACAGATAAAGAAAGTTTTTTTTGAGTTTTCCATGTGACAGTCTGTTAGAGGCCGCGTCTCAGACTCAGAGCCGGCAATATGGTTACGTACAGCTAAGACCATAAATTGCTTCCGTGGGTGTTGACCCAGGGGGAAGATGGGACTAAAAATCGTCACGCCAGCTGCCGCCGACATAATTCTGCGTGTTTCTGTTTGAGCGTCTATGTGGACGTGTGTGCTCTTGCGAAACGTACAGAACGTTGAAGCAGCTAAATCGAAAGAGCCTACAAAAGATACCTACACAAGACGATTGCACCTCCGCAATGCGGACTACCAACATAAAAGGAAAGGGTCGGTCGACCGCTGCCATCACCAATTCGACGTTTTGCGACGTCGAACCTAACCCGCGCGGGGAGGATGGACCTACTGGTACTGACTGACACTGGAGTGTGACGTAAAGCAGGGACAATGAGGTTAGATTTTTTAATAATCTTCGAAAAAGCAAGCCTCGAAAGATTCTTTTCTTGATGCTGTCGACATCTGTTACTGTCTGGTTCGTTTTCTTCGGCCGTTTTAGATTTGTTGAAGAGAGACCCCCCAGGTTTTTCTCCGCCCTTTCGCTCTCTTCCCCCTGCACCTGCCGCGGTCCAAGTATAGTCCTTTCAGCAGGAATACCTACCACCGGCCCTTACAGGCAGATGGCTTTTCGGTCGTTTGATTTCGCTAACAGTTAGGCTTTACGTAGCAGATTTCAATTAGTCAGGATCCGTGTGTCGTCTGATAGGTCAAATAGCAAGCACACATATTAATGAAGAGAAATGATTCGAGAGTGGAACTTTCTTGGACCCTTTTGTATACCACTGCATATGAGGCGCGTTCGTTTTGGATTTGATGCTATTTTATGTTGCGAAATTCGCAAACGTTCTTCGTTCGAAAAGACGAAAGGTCGCCTAATTTTTCAATTTCACTTTTTCATTACCAAAGTACTTATGAATCTAGTCATATGGTGTTGACTAAGGTTCTCATGCAATTTCTTACTTGCAGATACAATCTAACGGCTTCTATTGCCATCAACAAACCGTAACCATTAGGCTTACTTCCGATTCCCTGTATTTGTAGTCTATAGCTGGAGAGCTACTCACTATGACACGATTTTGCTACCCAAAAAAATTTTCACAATCAAGTAGCTATCCAATTGGCCGACTAATGGTTAGCCCAAATCACCGTATTGCAAGAACGATGCCAATATTTACTAATAGCGTAGCTACATAGGTTAACTCAATTTAGGGGGTTTTTACACGGAAAGAGCTCGTCTAAAGAAGACATTCTTTAACTACTCAGGTTTATCTCACTCTTGAGATTGCGCACTGGTTGCTGATATTTCCAATTTTCCCAAACTCTCTTTGTTTGTCTACTATATTGATAAACGCAGAGAGAACATAGGTTCCAGCACGCGCCATTCAGATACTGGACGGTCCCCCAGCGGCAGTGCCGCATCCTTACTCACATGGGATTGTCGATATGAACAGCATATGTGTTCTCATTGCAACGAATCTAAATCCTATGACGGGCTGATCTGCGAGTAAAGTTTTTGAAACCGTGAGACTCCGGGAAGTGCGGCAATACTTGTAGCACCAATATAAAAAGCAATCTATTAACAGAGCAGAGCACTAAAGAAAATAAATAACAGCTCTTCGGACCGGCCAATGAAGCAACAATGGGAAAATGATACTGACTACAGCTGTATTTCAACTACTAGCAGTAGTAGTTGCTTTTTGAGGACGCGTGTTCTTTGCTGTTTCTGTTCGCCTATAGATGTGTCTGTGTGTGAGCGATTCAATCGACTAAGGGCAGGACAGCCGGCCTTTTCTGCGGTTATGAGCTTTATACTCGGCCACTGAAGCGATAAGTCCTCTTCGCCGGTTTTGGTGTTCGTTTCCCAACCGGCGAGTAGGGATCCCCAGCTAAAGCAAGTGGTTGAGCGGGGTAGGGAGAACACACGTCGGGTAGGTTCCCCTTATGAAAGGTTGACAGTGATCCCAAATTGGCGGGAAAAAAAAACTCCGTCTCGTCTCGCTTTATCCCGCGCTCATCTCAGCCGCTTTCCTTTTGCAGATAGCAAATCCTTCAACGGACCACAGCGAAACCAAAAAGGAAGCATAGCATTTTAGAAAGTGACAGTCAGCTAAAATAATAAGAGGATCTCGCTTCTCACTTCCTTCGTCCTGCCCACAGCTTTGCTCTTACTCAGGTTCGATTCATCTCTAATAGACAAAAATTGGACTACAAAATATTAAGAGAACGTGGGCTTCAAATAAAAAGGTGACCTGCAGAGTACGGCAGCGACGCTAAGCTAAAAATAGGGTGTTATAAGGAAACTTTTTGATTTGACAAGATCAAATCTTGAAAGTTTCTCGTCGATTTGGCTCGTCAGAGCTCCTTCTCGATATTAGAAAGAACTTGTTTGTTGACTGAATAAGTTAATGTTTTTAATTCACCATGAACTAGCTCCGTCAAGCGGAAAGCCACGAATATATGAGAATAAGACTAATTTGGTGTGCCGAAAAAAGAACAGGCTTTCGAAATAACACGAAGTCGGTGGCCAAAACGGCAACGATACTAACAACGGCAGCTAAAACTCTAGACAAAGAGTTCATATATACGAGTATCGTGTATATGAACTCTTTGTCTATATATCGCCCAGGCATTTTTAGCACACAATGTGTCTTGCACAAAAAAGACCACATTTTTTTTTTCTCTTTTCTTCTTCTCTGCCGCTATATGTGTTTACATATAACGTATATAGAGGATTTCTTGTAGATTTTGTCGCAGTTCAGCTCAACCGTGACAATCAGTACAACACGTTGAGACCTCCACAATACTAGTGAGAGCGTACCACCTCCAACACGTCGCTTATGCTTAATCCTTCTTTGAAATACTTTCGACTAATAAGACTTTGAGGCATAGAATTAGCAAGTAATGATGCTAATCATTACTTAGAAGCAAAGACAGATTTTCATTTACCTATAATATATATATATAACAGCGCCAAAGCAAGGTTGTAGATCACCCTATGAAAAGGAGGCTTTCAGTTCGAATCCTGGTTGAAACAGTGTACTTACTGTGTGTTGGAATACAATGCCGGGTAGACATGCTTTCCTGATAACAATATAGTAGTTTCAAATGGCTATTCCTTTTATACTAGCCAGTTATCAAGTTCATGCCTACTAAGGCTTAACCAGGAAAGTGATAACTTACTAAGACTCAAGTGACGACCATTATTTACAACCACCACTTGGAGATAACTTATCATAGGTACCTCGAAAGTGTATACTCCTCTCCAGGCAACAAAACATATCGGTCCAGCGTAATCAACGGACGCAAGCGTGCCGTGGAAACTTTCATTACGAACAACCTGTTGCTAACGCGCGATTATTCATACGCTATAACTAACAATCATTGCCACTTTACTACAAGGATGAAGAGGGACATGACCAAAGCAATGGCCTTAGTATAGCGACGCCCATGTGGCAAATTTTCTACCCAACCAACGAGTCCAATCCAGCCGGACAAGACCAGTGACGGCAGTGATATCTAGTCGTACGTTCACAAGCGTCACGCATTACAGCAGCCCAAATATATGAAGAATTTCTTAACACGTCAGACGAATAGCCTTACTTCCCTTAATGGCGGCCGCTTGCATTCGTCGTCTTTTTTCTCTCCTGACTTTCCGCTCTTCGCCGGTTTTAACCGAATGCTCGGTTATCAAAACTGCCGATATAGCGAGATCGCAATACAATCTCGCTACACTGTAGAATTAGTCGCTAATAATTCCACTGCGTGACTAGAGAAAGACGGATAAACGCAGGCAGACACCAACGGTTAGGGCGAAGCCAACTAAGACGCAACAGTGTAATTACAACTCATGCGTGTGTGTCTGTGGCGGACAAGCGTGTCCAAAGCGCTGAGATGAAGTCGCCATGACCAAGACGGTGGAGAGCCGCCAAGCACTATAGCCACCGGGCAAATAGCCTCATAACCCTATCTACATCCCCTGGCCCCACTCCCGTTGATCTTGGACCTGCGTTGTTGTCGTCGTCATCATCATTACCTCCCCCGTCCTGAATGCTTGCACGCTAGAATAGCAGCAGGCCGCTGGTCATCCTTGCTACTCTAGATGCTAGCAGCCGCCAACAGTTGGTCCCATCCACAAGAATCCAAGTGGTTTTGACGGGGAGCTAAAGGCAGGCGAAGCATACGCTCGGGTGGTCGCTCTTATCATAGGAATACTCGGTACCGAATAAGTCCAGCAGCCGTTTCTGCACCGAGACGAAGACGCGTGCGATGAAGGTGAACCTTGTCGACCACGAAGATCACCAATCCACCACAGCGCCCAGCTACTGTAGCAGTAGCGAAAGCTAAATGACGACCGTGGTCATAGTTACACAGAGGAAACTGCTGTTGCCGTCGCCGCCGCCAGCAGGGCATGGCGACGATCAGTGGTATATTCCACCGGGGGTCAAGAGCGACTCTTTCTTCGGCGCTTGGCACAAACCTCTTTACTTACACCGTGTTTCTACGTTATCCAGAAGAAGTCTGCGATCTTAGACCCTAACTTTCCTCACCCTTGCACAAACGGGAAAAGCCTCCGCCATCTCGTCTTAGCTATCTGGCTTATACTTTCTGCTGCCTTGTGGCCATTTCATCGGTGAGGAAACAAGAATCCTTTACAGGTTACCCTGTTCTTTTAGACCACGAGAGTGGGAGAGTGTTATGTGGCTAAGCAGCCGAAAGATGTTTCCCGTAAGATCTGCTGACCGTTATAAAAGGTATTTTGTTTTGGACGGCGTAGAAGACTCGCCAGGTCCGAAAATCAGGCTCACAATACTGTAACGTGTACCGTGCATATTTAATGACATGTTCAAAAACACATATGAAGCTACACAGCAAGAAAAAAAATATACATGTATATAATAGTATCAATGATAACTATTCATTCGTGTGGCCTTTGAGTTGTAACACTAATAGGCTTAACAAGTTTAAAACGATCCAAAATTCACAGCACAGAGGCTCAGCCTGCGATAGGATCAGTGTGTCAAGCTCCCAAGCAAGGGCGCCAACGAGCGGCAGCGCGCATGGTATTTATCATAGTTTCCCTCGAATCTACTACAAATATTTTTCGCTAGATTCATGCAAACGCCCGTCCGTGCATATTTTGCAGTGTAAGCTTCTTCTTTGAATCACGAAAACTTTCGGATCGAAAAATTTCTCTGCCGGTTGTTTCTAATCACTGTCTCTCGTCACTCCCAGACTGAAAAATTACCATCTATTTCGACAAACTTCTATAATTACCTGCTGAGATGCCTCAAGGAGGCATCGGTTGCCGGAAGACCCTCGACGAGAAGCAGAATGTTGGCAAGGAAATAAACTAGCCGGTTTTTTGCCGTACGATGAAGGCCCGGAGCACGCTTCACCAAACCTTTACTCGCTCGAGTAGTTCGACATTCCTTACATTAAGGCCTTCGCAAATTTTATTCACCCCATAAGCCGTTATAGCACCACCTTGAGGACGAACAGTCAGAGTGCTATCATAAGGGAGAGGCAATTTAAGGATCTGATCGCAAAAAATACGACCAATGGTTTCCTGCATCCTTCTGTGATACATTAGATGACGCTGTGACCATTAAAGCTGACGAGTAGCCCTGGGCACGACTATTTGTTAATTTACCGAAAAGAAGATCCTAAATTTCACCGCCTCCGTCTTATCCGGATTGACCGTTAATCCCAGTTCCGTTACCTCCGTGGGAAGCCTAGCGAGAGCCCGCCTGAAATCTGCTTGGGCCGCAGGTTACCAGGTCATCCGCGTAAAAAGTATTTTCGACCAGGTTTCTTCGGTATTGTGTCAGCAAGATATTTAAATAATACTGAGAAAAAAAAGGAGCTCAAATTATTACCTTGAGCTAGGTCAATCGTTTGGAAAAAGGTACCTCCACCACTCCGTCATCAATGCTTATATTGCTCTTTTTTAGGATCTCGACCAGGAAGGCGAGCATATCCTATGGCACACCCACGAACGCTTGAATATGCGAAAGCAGATCTCTGGGTGCAGAGTCGAATGCGGCTTCGAAAGCAACAAACGCCATTAGGGGCTCGCTCAGTTTTTGAATGTTTTTTTGAACCTGCTTACTGTCTCCGTCGAGCGCTCTCTCCGAAATCCATGTTGTTCTTTCGGACGAGCTTCTCTGCTCTCGAAGGCTGAAAAGTTTGTCCATTGAGCCGACAAAATGCTGATACTTATTTAGGGGTGCAGTCCAGCAAGGTGTCAGAACGAGGTCGCTCTTCAGGCGTTCATTGCTTCTGGATTCGCTGCCTCTTGTCCTATAGGTTCTTAAGGGCAACACAGTGAACTTTCGCTCTAGTAAGCTGAGCACTATCGCGCATTTCTTATTACGGACCACAGAGAATAAAGGTACCACTCATGGGACCGCATCACTTGTCGAGAGCATACCAGCCAAGTGATTAGTTAATGCAGTTAAGTTTATTGGACATGCGGTCAATCCACAACGTATTAGCCACTTGTACGGCTGCTGCCCTGTCTTTATTATTCGCCGATTCTTCAGCACCTTCAAGGTTTTTCTGTTGTGTGGCATATGCTATTGGGCAGATTGCCCTAAGTGCCATGGACAGAGGATGGGCCGCTGGCTGCACTTCAGCTAGCGATCTGAAAAGGTTTTGTGTCTTCGGGTAGGGCGGCAGAGATTATTGAAATGTAGTCTATGTTTTCTAAGTCTGAAGAGCGGGTCGGAAGAGCGAGTGAATTTTTTTTAACGAGGTGTTGTGCGTACCTCTATGTTGATGGCATGGGATACTAAGACGACATCGTGTGCTTGCTCGAGGACATCTTCCATATTTAGGCAACAGGAATAGCTTCTGAAGTCGCACTGCCACTACAAGACTTATAGCGGTAAGTCACTCACTTTTTTCGGATGAATAATCTCTTCCAAAATTTAATTTGGGTAATGTTTATTGTCAACACATGTGATCAATGATCTACCTGACCAACTTAACGTACTGACGCAATAGATCGAGATACGAAAAAAGTGGACACTAAGCAGCTGACAATAAAGTGACGAGACGTATTTAGTCTACCTACGAAGACGGCTGATGGCCAAGAGTAAATACAAACTGCAAAGATGAAAAGAGAAAAGAGTATGAGGTCAACTCTCTCCTTAATCTACCAGTCTGCCTATTTTTCAGTCGAAGCCCACTTGTGCAGCGGTTAGCTGGCGAAGTCGGCAAATTACTTGTTGGGTGGTTACAAGTAATGTATTGGCGATTTTAATAGGTGCAGCAATTATGTTAGGACTAGGCTAGACTAGGCGAAGGCTCGTTTCCAAGCCATAGCCATAACTTCAGATCAGGTTAACGAGGAGACCGTTTATCGTGCATATCGCAGTACGCTTTGCTCGCATACCAGCAGTCTGCACACACGAGTGCTTTAATCCACGGCCACATATAACGACAAGCTATCCGAGAAGCGAGTGATCTGTCGCTACATTGATACCCCATTAGGGGAAATATACCAGGAACGAACTAGCGTAGGGGGGGAGGGGGGGTAGAACGATCCTGTGAGAGCGAAAGAAACAGAGGCATTACCTACCCAATAATGCAAGCCAGCTTATACACGCTATCTTAACCACAACGGTAGATACTGTTGTTTTTACTGTAGTAGTTTGACATTAGTTCACCGAACAAGCCCATATCTCCGGTTACAGTCGGCTAGTTAAATTGTGTGGCGTTGTGAGTCATGTGAGGCAAAACTGGGTCGCAGCTGGGTAAATCTTGTCCCTTGAAATCATGTCAATGGAATGCTAACTAAGCGGCAACTTCTCTTCCCCCAAATAGCAGTAGCGGGACACTGCAGCGGTCTGTTGAACCCTGAAAAGCTAGTTTCACTACTGCTTCCGTCAACTGTGGGACGAAGGAACATGCCTGTATAGTCTGACCTGGTATAATGGATAGGTTGGAAGCAGATATGGTAGAGTGGCCGACAACCCGAGTTATTTAATGAAGTTTATTATTTTTGTCCTGTTGGCAGTGTGCCTTACGCGTAGTTTCGATGGGCAAACATAGATTACCTTGTGATATGTATTTCGAGATTGACGAAAATGAAGCATACCCTTCGGAGTAAGAGAAAGACATTGAACAACTCTAACTGTCTACTGACGACCCGGCTCGAAGCGAACATGCGATAGATTGGAAGATACAACTCCTCTGAGTGTGTATGTATGACACTGCCTAATATGCAGCCTCACGCGATTCGGTGATCCGAAGCTGCCCGGGTTCACAATGACACATCGTCCTCGGGACACTCTTATTTTAAGTGCAGAAGGGCCCAACGCAATAATTCCGCAATAATACCAAAGGGGCCCAGGAGAAATGATCCCACCATAAAATCCGTCCGGCATGCACGGGAACAGGTCACGCTACCTTAGAATTGTTCTGGGATAAGTATGGTGGTTGCAGCCGTTCAGACCTTGGGAGCAATTGATGGCAAAGGCCAGATAGGCGCCGCGAAGATTCTTAGCAACCTAAAGAAAGTACGGGCTTCTAAGTGTCGATGATTTTTGCGTAAAATTGTCTACTACCCATAGGTTAAGCAATGTATAAGTTTTACCTTTTCGTGACGTCTAAAGTTCAGAATTTGTAAGTGGATATCGTATTATTACTTCAGACAGTCTAATGATGCAGTTTACTTGCGTGTTCAACGCAGCCAGGACGCGGGAGACTTATTTCTATGCATTTAGGTATGGTTCAGATAAGCATTACGTTATCCTGGCCGAAACCTGACCATAATAGCGTTTTCACATATTTAGCTGGTTATCACATTTTGATGTCTGCAGCGGAAAATCGTGTTTGTAGCTATAATGAGATGTGTACATGAACGCCTGTGGCATAAACGCGTGCAGTCCTTTGTATAACATAAACTCGTATTAAGGACAATATAATAGTAACAACTTCGATAAATGGTCACGCTTGCCATTGAATGAAAGCTTGATGACTCGAAGAGAAACAATGCGTGTCTCAAGTTCGGCGCCTTCATATCAATGCTGATTTCCCTTAAAAGTACAACGAGAACCCAACGAATGAATGCCATTTATAGTGGTAACAACAGTAGCATACACTCGAAGAATTTTATTCCAATACACTGCAAGGCTTCAGATGCCTTTCGTCTAGTAACTGGACCCCACTGGTCGCCCCTATCTGGCAAACGGTGATTCAAGTCGCCGGATAGTAATTGCTACTAGATTTCCACGAAGAACGCTAACGAACAACGCCGATACAAATACTCTGATCCACCATAGTTGAAAAGAAGTCGAAAGCTAGGTATATGATTGAAAAATATATATATGAAAAAAAGTGTGATCATTTAAGACATAACCGACTTCGTAGGGCCTTGAACTGACTAAATATGTGACATTTTTCATTGACAACTGTGGACCGCCAATAGAACTGTGGTGCTGAACATACGATTAAGTTCCACAGTGGTAAGAAAACCGGCATGAAGGCGCATCACTTCGAAATAAATGGCGCTCAATCAATTCAGCAGAGGGTTTTGTTTGGACGTTTGCAGCATAGTACGTTTGCGCGTGATCAGTTTTTTACGGCAAATAGTGCCTGACAAAGATGTTTCTACTTATCCTTACCAGGTGCTACACCTACGAACAAACATATGCTTACCTAAAAGCAACCCAGTTGTTGATGCCAGTAGAGGTCTGCACATCTTCGGCTTTTGTCATTCTCCTCAAGATCAGATGCCTTTAATGAATTGCTATGCACGTTCTATTTTTCGTACGTGTATCATGTCGATCATCGTCTATACAATTAAAACACTACTAAATATTTACCATTGTATCATCGGATTCGTTCTTTCATCGTGTGGTCGATTGTTTGCAATGTCAGTCAACTGCTACGTAGCCGCCGCGTTTATATCCTGCTTCTATTGTTCTTGCGGCTAGCTTAACTTCCCTGCCGACTATAAACGAAAATAATAGGGCCACGTAGGGTATTTTTTGTCCTACCTAGGCTATTTTTTGCATTGCTAATTCAATGCGCTAAAATAGTTGAGAATGTACTACGTATTTAGTAAGCAGATATAGATAGACAGGCTAAACGGCGCACAATGCTAACTAACCATATACAGTAGGCGTAGATTACTCAGAAAATAGCCCCCGGAAAAGATTTGTTCTACATTATGAAATACACCGTTGTAATTCTAATGATTACTGTGTTATTATTGTATTGAGTTGTATTTGCTTATTTCTAACTATGGCACTATGTTCCTATTCTAGATGATCAGAAAAAAATGAAGCAATGGTGCTAAAAAAATAATTTTCTGGAATTTTTTTTGTATTATACACGATAAGTACGTTACTACTTATTTAAGCCGACGTATGTTTATATCCATGAACATGTATAAGTTCCATGAATCGTCACCAATGTGTCTCATACGCGAAACAACTCTCTGAATTAAGGCTTCCAGAAGTGTGTATCAATTCGTCCTTTGTTCTCTTAATAATGTCCTCGTTTTTTGCTACACTTCGAAGAAGATGACCTTTTCCGCCAAAGTATTGCGACCGTTGAAGCTTTGAACGAAGACGTTTCCGAAACTGCATTGGAAAAAACGTAGTAAATATATGTCAAAATTATGTAAGTCCTATTCATAGCTACAGGATGGAATATGTTTTCTATCTGGTAAATAACACAAGTGCTCTGAATATCGCAAAGATACCACCTATCATAAATTCAATTATGCGAAAGACATCGTTCTATCTGAAATCACCGTCTCATCTTTGTGGCTGATATAACACAATGCTTGGTATGATTGTCTCCTACATTTGTTTGCTGATTTGCGAAAAGCTCATCAAGCTCAAGTGTTACCTCACAGACGAATTCGCGTCGCTAACATTGGAAGGATCAAGTGACGAGAAGCATGGCAGGTTGAGTGATATGAGACCGGCTTGCCTTACGTATCTGTGTATGTATCCCCTACTGCAAAGGATGGAAGCATAGAAAAAGGTTTAGGTACGGTGTACGTTTTCCCTTGCATTACGGGCAGGTCCTCCTACGAGTGAACAATAAGGCGACTGGAGAAGAACTGCACATGGGTCTTCTCCGGCCAAATCCACCATCCGACAGGTCGTGTTTGAGACATAGGACTGTTGGATAGAACATTGCGAGCGAAAAGTCTGCGAGGGTATGAAAACCTTTTTATCGCCGATCCGCTTCCGGTCATTTGCCCGTACAATAGTTCGAACTAAAGTAGTCCAAGAGCGGTGGTTGCGAAAACCACTTGCCGCCAATAGCGACCGCCACGGCCGCCGATGGTGCTATAAAGGAGACACTGTATTTTAAAGCCAATGGAAAGAAATTAAAAATCCCCGATTCGAGTTAACAGAGACATTGAGAACTCTGCGAGCGGTGTTGTCGTCAATAAAATCTGGGTTGAGCATAAATTGGAAAGGGGGTGGCGATAAACAGATATAGTGCTATTACGAGTAGCATTAATAGTAATAGTAACACTAGCTAGAAAGCTAGGGGTTCGTATACACCCTGAACCATACAAAAAAAGCCTGAAAACGACAGCCACGGAACAACACAGGAAAGGCGAAAAGTAACACGGTGAGTTTGGCTGGTGCCATCTGGGAATGAAGAAAGAGGGAAATTCGAGAGAGAGAGAGAGAAAGAGAGTTTTGAGAGAGAGAGAGAGAGAGAGAGAGGGGGGAGGGGAGAGAGGGAGAGAGAGAGAGAGAGAGAGAGAGAGAGAGAGAGAGAGAGAGAGAGAGAGAGAGAGAGAGAGAGAGAGAGAGAGAGAGAGCAGGAATGTGCAAGAACTGCGTGAGGTGTAAAGCTCAGTCGGTGTTCACTGGTACGCACTGTTTTGGTGGCGGCAGCAATAATAACGCTGGAGATGCTGGTTATAGGTTCATGGCCGCCTGGGTAAATGGGCATGCTTGTAGGCGGAGAATCAATTGGAGGATCAATTTACGGCAGCGCGCTCGATTTGAGCTCTACAACAAAGTCCGCAAATAAGTGAATTCGATAGAAATAGGTCCAAGAGTAGCATAGGAGGTTGGGGTGCAGACAGAGGTAGTGCAGGTGCCGAGAATCGTGGTGTGCCAGGGGGATTAATAAGCGACAAAGTTAGGGTTAGGGTGAAATAAAGATTGAACAGAAAAAGCTGGAAAGGTGCGACAGGTCAGATCAAACCAAATTAAAAGATTGGGGTTGAACACGAAATGGGCAGGCGAGAAAACGCGACCTGCTCTCTGAAGTAATCCGCCTCAGAAGCGGGTTTAGCAACACCATTTCCAGTCTCATTATAATCGTCGTCGCCATCATAAACTTCATCTCAGTGATGCCGCCTATGCGGTCTTATGGCCTAGAGCATCGGGAGGCTTCATACAGAGCATTAACAGTATAGTTAAAACGACAGTGGAAATTGATGGTTAAATAACTTTATATAGAAATGGGTAAAAAAAAAATATGATATTATACTTCGGGGGGTGCGATGCAATTGATTCAGTTAACATTAAGGCGAAGTAATTATTTTTGGAATTTGTGACATCAGTAAAAGTACAAAGCTTTAAGCAGGAATCTGGAACACCAAATACTTCATACTTCATTTGTCCGTCAGTATGGTACTTGAACAGCTTTCTTTCATAGATATCATTACACATGAGACGTAAACACCCATTTACATATATTTTGCATTCATTGTTACCCACACGTAGATGCAAACATAGAGACACACAAGTGCACTTAGCGGAGAAGTGTATGATACAAAGGGTTTCCAGCCAATCACGCGTGTGCTGATATATTTCAGTCTCGCAACACGTCAACACATTCAATCGTACATATATTCTTTATACGAGAAATCAATATTACTATAGTCGCTAAGTTTCTTTGATTAGGTAAGTTTTTAAAAATTAACGGGCTTTTCCAACGCTGAATTGGCTTTGGAGGAGGTTTCTACTTTTGACATGGGCGTCTGTATTTCTTGCTTTGATAGCGACCATGACGGTGGAGTCCTTCTTCGCCTTGTAAACTTTTTGCTGAAAAAACGCCCTAGGTTATATATAAGTACATACATAGGAACTGCATAGAGCTACTTATCAGTGAGTAGTGAGTTTTTTGAAGAAACTCTGCAGGCCACCTGAAGGCTGAAAATGTCGGCGTCAACTCGGACCAGACTTAGAGATCGTAGCATAGGAGCTACGGCACGTTTTTTTGGACTAATACTGTTCGGCCATATGGACGCTGGACCGGCAGGTCAGCTTCCATATACTTCTTTCTTCTCCAAACGATGAGACCAGCGGCTTCGTCATTGTTTACACTATTCTAACAAGTGCTGCCCTCTTTCCTGCAGTCATTTCAGATCGAATTCGTCAAACAAAGTCGATGATTTTTCTTTCTTTGAAGAATCTTTTTTAGCCACAAACTATTATAATTATATCGTTCGTTTTCTACTTACAGCTCCGTGTTACGATACTCTCATAAACAAGTGCCTTATGAATCTTGTATCCAACATTGTCGGACAGCTTCAAAGTAGCTTCCTTTTCCGTAACGTAACGTAATATATTGCATTCCTCTATTGTATTGAAAGTAACAGCCGCAACGACCGCAGGGAACCCAACAACAGCAACAGCGCCGCCAATAACGGGACAATGTTGACCCACCACAAGAGGTAATGCAGCGGAACCAGGCGAGCGTCTTCAGCTCGGTCGTCTGTCCAAAGCTTATGGCCTACCTCGATGATGTGATTCAGCCAGCAGCATCAGTATCTTGCATTTGTTGCGGACGACATAACAGTTGCAATTCAGGCAAACTCTCGACGGACAGAGCAAGCATTGACTTGGTACCTGATCGGCCGGTTGTTGAGGGAACGCGCGTGACGTGAGTCGACACCAAACGCAATCGATAAAGCAACGCTATGGCTTACGTCAATCGCAGCCCTCCCATCTCTTCACCCCCGCCTGTATGTTGCACTGTAGAAGTAGAAATCAACAACAAGGCACAATACGGCAGGAACAAAAGTGGAATTGCGAAGGAGACGGTAGGAGGGCTACATCTTGCCTGCCTCCGTTTTGTCCGCTAGACCCAGGCGGCAGGAGTCTAGGCCTAGAGCACTAGGTTGAACCCGAACTAGCACGGACGGTCAGTTTTTTAGATCAATCAAATCACCGACGAAATGACATACTCACGCATGCGAAAATACATGCTCAGCCATTGCCTATATAACACAACTATGAGGAGCTGGACTGATTCGAGAAGAAATTGTTCCCTTACTAGACCGCTGGGCGCGATATGGTTATGGCACCAGTTTTGCGATCCTGTAAATTACAAAAAAGTGATACTTCGCAGAAAACATTGGACTGAAGCTGGACCAGGCGGCGCCCTTTGTAAGAAAGGTCGTAAACGTTCAATGTTATTTCGTTCCCTTTTTTATTGGCACAGGACGCAGACAGATTGACGAATGCATTAAAAATTGGACGCGAAAATAAACGTACCATACGACGTAAAGTATCAAATAGAAAGAAACTGGTTAAAAGTTGTAAACGATACCAACATACGAAAATTATTTTTGCAGGTTTTCTGTAACAATATTGCTTTATGTTTTCTATGAATTTCTATTTGAATAGAAACGTCTCAATGACGCTTGACTAGCATAGACAGTGTAAGGAAGTGGAAGACATAGAAATCAGGCAGAAAAAAAAACAATTCAAGCGAGTCGTTTAAACGGCCGTTAGACTGCGAAGATATTCCGGTATCTACTTCAGAAGCCAAGAACTGAGCCCAGAGTAAATATCGCTAAAGGTATGCTTTAGGTATGTCCGGTCTTGACGATATAAGGCCATAACTACTGATAAACATTCGCTTTATGTAATTCACTTGTTAGACCTGATGCTCTCCCTTGACTTGAGGGATTTGCTTTTAGCCGCTCAGCTCATTTATAAGCCAGAGAAGTAGGCCTGGGGTAACGGTCTAATTTAAACTAACCTAAACAATATATATGTACCTTGAATATTGGTGCACGGCTCAAATCTTCTTAACACTTGAGCACGCAAGGTAGTACTGAGGTATGAAATATAGGAGAATGCCTTGGCCAGTATACGCTGTTCCCTTTTAGCATTCGGCGCCTTTTTGATCATCGTTAACTACAACTGCGGTGTGTACCGTGACGTGTGTGTGGCTTTATCACCATCGCTGTTGTCACTTTCAAGGCTATGCGTAGGATCTGCTTCCTCAATATGCGAAAGCGAATTTCATTGCCGCCATCCTAACCACATACATTCATGCCCAGAGATACTGTATTTGCGATTTACCTCAGCCTTTGTACAGTGGGCCTACTTCGTGAAGGACAGGCGTTAGTTGGGTCGACCACGATATGAGAGAAAAAAATAATCCATTCCCAGACAGCTATCATACATGTATAT